>NC_057802.1:429291171-429591171 GCF_018294505.1 Triticum aestivum
CCAATTCCCCATTCGTACTCAGTGGGCGCAAAAACTACCTCTCCACCAGCCGCGAAACCCCAGTGTCCTTCATCCGCCACCCCATTCCACCCATCAACTGCCGCCCTCCTCCATCACACCGGAGCCGATATCCCGACGTCGTCATCCACCGCAACCTCAACCGCAACGCCCTCCACGGCTAGTAGTTGAAGCCGAGGCTGAGCCGTCCGAACCCGAGCCAGTTCAACCACGCTGTCCTACGCCTCACCGCTGCCGCTCCAACTTCGCCACCCTCCATCGCACCAGAGTTGTTCCTGCTACGCCGTCCTTCACCGCCTCGGATCTGCTTCCCCTCCGCCGACATACGGCCACGGCAACACAGTCAACAATTTGGCCATGGGTTTGTCCAAGAATCCACGGTTCTCCAAAACATCGGTTCCCCGGGAGAAAAAAGAAGATCGCCGCGACATATGGAGGAGACCACATTGGCAACCGATAAGGGTACTCCTCTTCCCTTATTTGTGCAAATTGTACGTGTTTGCTTGCACGGTATTCATCCCACAGAAGACACTAGTTGACCGCTTCTTCTTGATACTAGATGTTCCTAGAAACTCGCGATGCACAAGGTTTCTCCTCATATACTATTTCACCTTAGCTAGAGGTCCGTCGCCCCCCTGAATTTCAATTCCTGGTCAGTTGATTCCCAATTAACGGAAGCATTCCCCAGCATAACAGGCGCTAGTCCGCCTATTACGCCGGGGAAGCGGCGCCTCGGTGTTTATCTTAGGGGCGTGTGGGGCCTGGAGCTACTGGCGCCCGATCTGGAGGTCGGCCGGGATTAAAGGGATGGCCTGGGGGGCTGCCAAGCACGGCGGTGGTGTGAGGTCGAGGGGAGGGCGGGGTGGCGGAGGCAGGGGTCTAGGCCGGTGGTCGCTGGCGGTTCGAGAAAGATCGTCAACAGTGACTAGCGGGAGGTAGACGAAGGACATCTGCCCGTTCCTTATAGATCAGACGGTTCATTAAAAAAATCGACTGACCTATTTATTTTCAGTCGACTGTTGTCTTGACATGACCACATGTGGTGGTGTGCTGGAGGAGTACCTGCATTTCCTATGCTCATATATTAGAAAATCATACGGAGTAGAATCTAATTATGTTTGCCATGCAATGTTGTAGAGCTATCATATGGCTCCTGTCATTTATTTTTCAGCCTGCTATCTGCTACTTTTACAGTGCACTAGTTCTGCACACACTTCACCCATACTCTCACTATTGTGTTTTTATGCAAGGGTATTTCAGACCCTGCCTTGAAAGAAGCAGAAAAGATAAGAGAGAAGTCGCTCCAGTGTGGTACGCGGCTAAGCCAGACACGTTTCAAGACTATAAAGGGTGTAGTGTCAGCAGATGGAGACGGGGAATGTAGCTCTGGAGTTGATGATCTCGCTCGCCATGAACCACCATCCCAGGTGCTTGCTTTAACTTCATGGTGTCATATGTGGTTGCATGTTCCATATGGTGTCTAGCTTGTATTCGAAAGGCCGAAGTCGGTCTTTATTAAGATAAGGAAAGATATTTTTTACATGAACCACCATCCTGTGAGCACCAGAAGACAAATAGCTAGTCAGGGCACTGGCCGAGCCAGTGACAAGCCCAGCAAAGAGAGGCATCACCTGGAAGCCAACTAAAAAGCCGCGATGGTAGCGAAGAAGCCCGCCTCCCACCAGGCTCTCAGGTCCTAGATGATCATGCTTACCACTCCAGCCGGATGTCTAGCTTGTATTGCTTCCAATTTGGTGAAATTGCATCTGCTTAGCTTACACATTATACCTTTGAATATGACATGCCTTTATGTTTTTGGTACATACTAGTACATCTGTGTATTAACCATGTTCTTACATCAAACTAATGTTCTTGTGTATCCCTCATCAATCACTTATGATGAGGAAGCCAGGCAAGCAGAATACTCCTCATTTAAAGAATGCAGCGTCAGCCTCCCGACATGATTCTCAAGAAACAACAAGGCTAGATGAAGATAGTGAACGTAGCTCTGTAGTTGATTACCGCATTTCCCCTACACTAGCATCGCAGGTGCTTGCTCTAACTTGGCAGCGTGATATGTGGTTGCATGTTGCATATGGTGTCTAGATTGTAATTCTTCCAATCTGGTTAAACTACATGTGTTATTCTACTTAGCTTATACATTATACCTGTTAATGTGACATGCCTTCCTGTATTTAGTACATAGTACATCTGTCTATTAAGCATGTCCTCACATAAAACTATTGTTTTTTATATCCCACATAAATCAATATGACGAGACACCTTCAGTATATGCAGTGTGATATTAGTTGCATCTTTCATATGATTTATAGCATGCGCTGCTTCTAATTTGTTGAAATGCCATTTATGATGGGACACTTTTAACTTGGCAGAGTCATATTGGTTGCATCTTTCACGTGGTGTCTAGCTTGCATTGCTTCTTATTTGGTGAAATGGTTTCTGCTTAGTTTACACAAACAGTTGTGAATATGCCATGTCATCCTGTTTTTCGTATTATTCCATCCTGGAATCATGTGTTTGCCTTACATCAAAGTAGTGATTGTCAGTATCATGCACGAATGAGTTCTGAAGAGTGAATTTTATTGCTTTTTCTTGTCGGTTTTACTTGACAATTCAAAATCAATAAAGCGGAAGGAAGTTTGCAAGGCAGCGGATGAAGGTGCTCCTTCCAAATGGAGGGCCTCTACATATTCTACTCCTCCATCCCCCCAAGATGATTTCAAGACAACACATGCATAGACACTCAACGTAGTTGTGTTGGTGATGAGCATGTCTCCCCTAGTGCACCATCACAGGTGCTCCCTCTAACTTGGCACTGTTATATGTGGTTGCATGTTATGTATGATGTCTAGCTTGTATTGCTTCTAATTTTGTTGAATTGCATCTGCTTACTTTACACATTATACTTGTGACTAAGACATGTGTTCCTGTTTCTAGAACATACAATATCTGTCTATCACACCATGTTCTTACATCAAAGTACATTTGTTCTGAAGAACTAAATTGTTATTCGTTTTTCTTGTCGGCTTGACTTAACATGGCACAAAGAAAGAGGAAGCAAGACAGAACGACAGGGAAAGGGAAGCGAAACAATACTGCAGATTCTGCTGGTACTGATGGTGCAATAGAAGGTCAAAGTCCAGCGGAAAATTGTACCGACAGGGTATCCCATGCTACACGAGCTGCAGAACAAGCCAAACAGAAACAAATAGCTGCCACCAAACAAGCAGAGACAACCCTAGTTGTTGCAACACCTTCCACAGTACCACCAGCTGCACGATTTACTCATTCATCAACTCAGCTAGCAGCACGTTCCCAAGCTCCCTTGCCACCTGACACTACTTCCGAAGCACTCTTGACACAAGATGAGTTGGCAAGATCAGATGAACTTTGTGAGCTTCAACAGCAAGAAGGTAGTTGCTGGAGTCAAGTTACAGTTGCATGCTTCTTTATATGTAGTCTCACAGTTTGATGTACACTAACACTTCCTATGTTTGTTGTTGGACTAGCACCTAGGCGCAAGAGGAAACAAACATCAGGGATAATGCTCGATAGGTTAACTAAATCTAGAGGAGGAAGAATGGAGATCCGTTTTGAGGCAGGTTTAGAAAGGCCACGTGATGCTACAGAGTCAGCCAAGTTAGTATCAGAGGCAGCGGTTGCTGTTAGGTGTCATGTACGTATCCTCCCAACATGGATTCAGTACAGGAATGACAAAGACAAAACCCAATTCAACACCTTCCTCGACCATTTATCTGTAAGTATGGTTATGTATGGAAATTAGTAATATCGTCTTGCTCTGTCCAATACTTTCTAGGTTGCTGATAATGAGACTCCCATAATTTTCAACAGATGAGGTTCAAGTTGGATAGCCAAGATGATGCAACCAGACAAGCTTGCACCCATGTTTTCAAGTCTGCTCTGCGACAGTATCGGTATAACTTAAGGAAAACTCACTTTGAAGGCAAGGCTAACAGTGAACTTGCCCAAACATCTCAAGTGGAAAAAATATCTGATGAAGACTGGAGAGGCCTCGTTAAACACTGGTCCGATCCGAAGTATCAGGTACATTATATATATGTGATCAGATCACATGTTGAAGTCCTAGTTACGCATGTGCCACACAAATCTATCTTCTTGTAGGTGAACTGTTCAAAGAACAAGGCCAACTGTACGAAAGTGAAATTCCAACAGACGACAGGATCTCATAGCTATATTGCACACTGCGAGGCTCTTGTAATTAGCTGCTGTTTCACTCTTTTCGTTGTACCATATTATCAGATCTATATTGACTTGTTCCAAATGCAGAGGAAAGCCCGCAAGGACCAAAAAGTACCTGAACCAAATGCTGTGGAAATCTTCAAGGACTGTCACACCAGTAAGAAGAAGGGCATGACTACACCAGTCAATGCCGCTGTTGTAAGTCCTTAATCCTCATGCCTTTTAACTACTACTTACTCTGACTTGTGCCTTGAACTGCATGGTTTGCAGCCAATGTCTATTACTCTTTTCAATTTTATACACAATTGTCTTAGCGTATCATTGCACCTTACACGGTTTAAAAGATAGGAGTGATGTTCCTTTGATCTTGACCTGTAATCTAGTTCCGTGCTGGACTTGCCCACACAACGTTACAATTGCATGTTTGTCTGTTCTTAGTTGTTTTGCGATATGAATGATGTCGTACTATGCTTACCGTATTATAGACTTCGTCTCTTTATCCTTAGCCCTCAATACAATGTGAAGAAATAGACAATACATTAGCGATGGTACATGGTCATATGTTTGGAACCTGGTTTTATTATGTACTTTGCAATAAAATACAACTATTATTTTACATGGGTTCACTAGAATAAGTTTTGTATATAGACCAAAGCTATTTTGTTTGGTTTTGCTGCCTCCTTAATATCTTATGTTCTGGTACTACTAATGTAAAACCACAACTTTTCAGCGAGCTATGGAAAAAATGGTGGAACCGCCACCTTCTGAAGGTGGCGAGGCAACTATAACCGCAATGTCAGCTCTTGTTGCAGTGGTTCAGTACCTGTCCACTAACAGTGCCAAAAGCACGTTCTTGCGTAATACTGGGTTGGTCGTTAGGGCAATCTCGTCCAAACTGCCTCATGATCAAGATATGCAAGCTCAAAACAATGTTGTATCTGCGCTCCAGACACAAGTCCATTCCCTAACAGAGACCCTTTGTGAAACAAGGAGAGACATTGTTCGATGTTGTCAAGATACGCATGGTTTTGAAACCAGACGATCAGACATTTGCTATGTTGTTCAGGAGCCTAGGAGAACTGAAGGCCAAGGTTATGGTGCTCCATCAGACAATACAACATGAAAACGTAACAGTCAGGTCAAATGAACTGAGCTTCTGAACTTCTGGTGGTGCATTTATCTGCTAGACTGTTAACTTTTATGCCAACCTTCCTTTTGTTTTATAGTTGTAATTTGTTTTGGTGCGATACAAAATTTGTTCTTAACGTGCAGCCACCGGCTGAAGAAAACAACAGGCCATTTTTGTATAGTGTAGGGTGTTCCCTATATTTGCACTAGTGGCGAACTTTGATGCCCACCGGCTGTAGTTTACATGGGCCTCCTACGGGCCGTAGAAACAATGGGCCTTCTAAGGGCTGTAGAAACAATGGGCCTTCTACGTGGCGTAGAAACAATGGGCCTTATACGGGTCGTAGACACAATGGGCCTTCTATGGGTCGTATCATCAATGGGCCTTCTACAGGCTTATGATCGGTTGGCCAAACATGGGCCAATAACAGACCACATTATGGTCGTAAATGGGCTAGAGTTGAAATCGTCCGTTCATGGGCCGACCATAACGGGCCGTCGTTAATCAGCCGTATTTTGAGGACGCTATCAAAACGGCCCAACGTATTAACGGGCCACAAACGGGCCGACTGTAACCACGGGCTGAATTTGGCCCACAAGCAGAAAATGACAGTAACGGGCCGTAAGTAAACGAATGTGGGAATGAGCCCAAGAATAAATGGGCCCCGAGAAGGCCAAAAGATAACATGGGCTGGAAACGGCCCAACTGAATAATGGGTCGTTAATGGGTATAAAGTGATACACTGTTCATTACGGGCCAGTTTCACCACGGGCCGTTAATGGGTATAAAGTGATACACTGTTCATTACGGGCCAGTTTTACCATGGGTCGTTAATGGGTCGAGAGTAATAAGGGCCTCATATGGGCCGAAAGACGTCATGGGCCATACATGGGCCGGAAGTTAAAACGGGCTGGAATTATATTGGATGGCCCAGATGACGCTACTGGACCTAATTCGGTTAGGCCGTAAACGGGCCCTAGGTTAGCGGGCTGTAAATGGGCTATATGCGAACAGGCCGTTAACAGGCTTGCCGTGGGCCGGCCCGCCACCTTTTGACCAAGTCAAATGGGCTGGCCTTTTCACAGGAATGGGCCTCTGTTGGGCCATGCCACGTGTCGATGTATCATAGGCGCTTTGTGTCCAATGAGTGGATGACATCTGTACCAACGGTGAGCTGACACGTGTTTCCTCCAGCCAATGATGATTTTACACGTGGAAAATCCCCATTGGTCGGGGCTGTTAACGGGTTATCGGATCCAAAACCGGACCCGATAGCTTAACGGCGTTCCGTTATGGTGGATGCCACGTGTCGGTCACCCTTGATGACAGCACTTCTGTGACGCATGATTTATCGTCATGGAAGTGGACACTTCCGTGATGATAATTTTGGTAATGTCATGGAACACTTCTACGACAGCACAGGTATGACTATCTTGATTCTGTCATAAAATTGTCATGGATGTACATGCATGACAAAAAATGCGACCTACTGTGACGAACACGTATCATCATGGAAGTGTATTATTTTGTATTGGGGGCAGGTTCGGGTATAAGCTTCTCACAAACCAGAGCTTCTCACAACAAGCGTGATGGTTTCGGTAGGGAACGTGCCACCTTTGGGGACGAAATGATATCCGTTGCCTCTTATTGCTTTCAAAATTTTCCGAGTGTCAACATAGAACAACAGGAGTGTTATGTTCAATTTTGGATTTTTTCGGGGTTCGTTTGGACATTTTTATACATTAACTGGGTTTCCCAGGCATTTTATGCGCATAATTCAAATTTGAACTACATGCACATGCTCCAGTGCATATAAACTGGTTGAAAAATCAAATATGTGTCCTTGGTTGCATGCTTAGGTCCCATGCAAGAAATGGGAATCAATTTCAAACACCCTGCCACCGTCACTCGGCCGCAAACATTGAGATACATGGCTTTTAAATACTAGTAAATCCAAAACTCGAGTGAAATTCATGAAACTTGGCATGCTATCATGGAGCGGATCAACATGTCGTGGTAAAAAATTTGTCCCATTTGGGGCAGGTTCGGGTAATAAGCTTCTCACAAACCAGAGCTTCTCACAACAAGCGTGATGGTTTCGGTAGGGAACGTGCCACCTTTGGGGACGAAACAATATCTGTTGCCTCTTATGGCTTTCAAAAAATTTTGAGTGTCAACATAGAACAACAGGAGTGTTGTGTTCAATTTTGGAATTTTTCAGGGTTCGTTTGGACATTTTTATACATTAACTGGGTTTTCCAGGCATTTCATGTGCATAATTCAAGTTTGAACTACATGCACAAGCTCTAGTGCATATACACTGGTTGAAAAATCAAATATGTGTCCTTCGGGGCATGCTTAGGTCCCATGCAAGAAATGGGATTCAATTTCAAACACCAGGGCATTGTTGATTGCCGGCAAAACATTAAGATACTTTGTTTTTAAATTCTATTAAATCCAAAACTCGTCTGAAATTCATCGCAAACGTTTTAGTTAGAACACCCGTATGCAAACTGACAGCTTCCCCACGAATCCATGGGAAAATGTGCCGAGCAGGATTTGTGCATCTCTTGATCGCAAACGTTTTACATAGAACACCCATATGCAAAGTGAGAGCTATGGTCTTCCCCCTTAAGTCGAGGGAAAATCCGCAGCGCAGGATTTGTGCATCCCTTCAAAGCAAACGGTTGTTTTGGATGACCCGTGTGCAACCACGTACAAACAATTTGGTAAGATTTGCATCTGTCATATTGGGTATGTTGCCATTTGTCAAACTGGAAAGATTTACATTTGTTGACCTAGTAACGTTGCCATTTGTCAATCCTTGTAACACTGCGATTTGCCAAAATATGTAGCTAGAAATCACTAGCACTATCTAATTTTTGCAACTAAAATTCAGTAATTAAGCATAGATTTCATTCATAGATTAAGCAGTCGTTCTTAATTTATACAAATAGTTCAACTCGACAGCTGAACCGACCAAACTTCTCCCCAATTGTTGCCAACCATGTACTGAAATAGCTAGTTCAACTATATATACTAGCTAATTTTAAGTACGTTGTACAGTTCGACCACACATCTATAGTCAGATGAACTGAACAAAATAGCCCCTAAATAATACTACTACCACGGAGGGGCTTTGTGCTACTTTCGGCAGCCTCTCTTCTGCCGAGCGCGCTCAGTAAGAGGCAGAGGAGGAGGAGGAGCCTACCGACGAGCTGCACAAATGCAATAGGGTGCCTGCCGCTGCTGCATGTTCAGCGACGCTCGCCAGCTCGAACGCCCACTGCCGCTCCAGACGATCCCTCTCGAAGCGGTCGGACTGCTCGTAGATCTCCTGATTCCTCGCCTCTGCGTCAGCGTGTGCTGCGGCCACGGCTGCGGTAAGGCTCTTTGTTTGCTCGACGAGGCGCTCCTCCTCCTCCCGCAGGAACTCTATGTAGCGCGCAAGGTCGCTCACGCACGTGCGGGCCTCCACCTCCGCCTCCTGCCTTTGAGCCGCGGCGGCGGAGCGGGTGATAATCCCGGCGGCCGACGATGGGGTGGCGGCCACGGCGGCCACGACCACCAGCTCCCGCCTTCGGGCCACGGTGGCGGAGCGGGTGATGGCCATGGTGGCCGGCAGTGGGGTGGCGGCCACGACGGCCACCTCCGCCTTTGGGCCGCGGCGGCAGAGCAGGATATGGCCCTGGCTTTCGACGGTGGTGTGGCAGCAACGATGGCCGGCAATAGCTGCCGACGGGCAGCGGCGGCGGAGCGTGTGGTGGGTGTTCCGCACACACCCAACAGGGACGCCACACGCACTACACTACGCCGGGGACTGCGCCGCCGCCGTGGTGTAGCCTCCCAACTGGAGCTCTCCTCTGATGACGGCGGAGTGGGTGAGCGACGATGACGGACCGGTGCCATTGGCGATTGTGGGAGAAGCAGACGAGATAAGCTATAGGGAGGGAGGGGAAAATGCGACGCAGGACTCGCCGGCCATGAGGGTTTTTATAGTAGGCCGGTAAGCATTGGGATTTTGGGGGATTTCACCGAGTCGGGCGGGAAGCTTGCGCGGGAACGGGCTCACCGACGATTCATTGGCGTGACCGTTTGGACAAAAGAACGTCCCCGCGCGCTGCGCAAGCTTGCGCTGTAAGCCGTCTGCGGCAGCAGGATGACAAGACGTGCGAGAGGAGGACAAAAGTACACGTACACATACGGTTAATAAAAAAACGTTTCGATTTTATTACCTACTATACCCCCGTCCTGGTTTATAAGTAGGATTTAACTAATAAAATACGAATGCATGTCGCCAAAGATTATATCGTTGGAGTCGTATTTGAACATAGTTTCCAGCTATACAATTTTTGTAACATGCATTAACACTTTTTTGGTTAAATTTAAGGTTATATACCAGCAAGTGTTTGCCCGCAACACACACGGCTTATTCCATCCCAAACAGCTTGGATGGATCAACTGTATGCCACGTATCGCACACGCAACTCTAATCTGATTCGTGCTTGATGTCTCCGACATCGCTCGCACAGTTTGTCTTATTTGCCACGTATCACTATGCCGGCCTCTGCTCGCGTCCCTCGGCAAGCCCTGCTCGCCGTTAGGCACCGCGGCGCGCTCTGTAGCGTCCGTTGGTGCGCTCTGCTCGCGCCCATCGGCGCGCTCGCTTGTGGACAGCTTTTCCTTGTGCGTTCAACTGCTATATGCATATTCTGTTACCCATAACAGAATATTATTCTGTTACCCCTCGGCCCTATATAGGCGTGACGCGCAGACCACCGTAGAATCCCCCCGACCCAGCCCGAACCCAACCCACCTTCTTCCGGCAGAGGCAGCCGTCGTGGGCGAGCGAGCGACGGCGGCAGCCAGAGCGAGGGAGCTCGCGGCGCCGTGACTGGCCCGCGATGGATCCGCCACCGCCATCCCCATCCTCGGTGATGGATCCAACGACGGGGCCGTGATCCCCGCATCCTGCCTCCCTCCGTCGCCGGGTCTCCTTCACTGGGCCTGTGGTCCCCGCCTCCTGCCTCCCTCCGTCACCGGGGCTCCTTCGCCGGGCCCGTGGTCCTCGCCTCCTGCCTCCCTCCGTCGCCGGGGCTCCTTCACCGGGCCCATGGTCCCAACCTCCTGCCTCCCTCCGTCGCCGGGACTCCTTCGCCGGGCCTGTGGTCCCCGCCAGCCTCCTGCCTCCCTTCGTCGCTGGGACTCCTTCGCCGGGATCATGGTCCCCGCCAGCCGCTGCCTTCCCGGACCTCGTCGCTGGATGTCCACCACAAGCAGCAGCACCGTTGTCTCCCCAAGCTCCTTGCCTGCATCAATGGCGCCGCCTCCCAAGAACATGCCAGTACGCCGCCCACGAGAGGAAGAAGAAGAAGTCAGATCCAAAAACATGCCAGTGGAGGTGATGTCTGCTTCCCACCCTAATTTTCCTCAAAAACTGAATCAGTTCATCAGCCCTGCTATGAAGAAGATTCAGATTAAAAAATGCACACACTATGCTTTGCCTACATGTTACACTATCAGATTCATCAGTACTACATGTGTGCTGCATCAGTGGCGCATGTTCCTACGATGCAGAACCTGATAGTACATTGCAAATGCTTGCATCAGTTCATTACACCCCTGCCACTTGATGCACAATTTGGATGTCGAGGTTATTGTTAGGACCTCTAATATGCTAGCTTCAGTTCAAGCCAAAAAACATAAACTTATGCATCAGTCCAAGTAGCTACTAGGCTTTATATAAGGTTCAGCTACCACTGCCAGTTGTATGATGTTATTTCTAATAGTACATGCCGTGTAGTTGCGTTAGTTCGAACTAGTGAAAGAATGTTGTTGAAAAATATACACTTGTTACACAGTAAGTTCAATGATACATAAACTAGGAGTACTTCTACTGTAGTTGCATAAGTTCTAGATGAACAAAAGAGAAGACATGCATCAGTTTTATATATATGCATATCCATACATCTCTGAAGTTCAATGTTCAATTTGCAAGCAGTGCACCAAATGTTTATGCATCAGTTATAAGGAAAGAAGATAAAAAACTTTCCATAACAGATGAGGTTCAATGTTCAGTTTACAAGCAGTGCAAAAAACAGTACATCAGTACATTAGTGTTGAACATGTATGTTCATCAGTTCGACTGAAAACTAAACCAGATACAAAATAGAGAACAAAGTTTAATAACGGCCAGCGATGCAAGTTCAACTTGTACATTGCCTTCAGTGCATGACATGTTACCCATAGCATGTATACGAGAAAAATGCAGAAAAGATTAATCCGAAAACTGTTGAATGTCATTGCAGAAGCATGCAAGGCGGCACACGCAGCGAGAGTTTGATGAGCCAAGCAGATATGGGGCACCGCTTGGTTGGGTAACACCAGAAATAGCACTTGGATACTTCAACAATACAGGCAGATTTCAAGCTACACTGGAATCATCAGAAGCACGGACAGGTTCTTCTATGCAGCAAACACCGATATCTGGGAATACAAGCTTTGCCACTGCTGGGTTGCAACAAAGCCAACAACTTCCCTAACAACAAATGTTTTCCTTCCCTAGCGCATGCAGAAAGGCAAGGACACACAGGCTTCCACCAGTCGCTCTGTCAACATCAATCATTTGTGCTGTAAAAGCGGTTGTGGCGGGAAGACCAGCCAAAGAGACAGAAATTTTGGCCACTCTAGCAGGGTCCAAAGTACAAGATATGAGCCATATAGACAGGAGCGACCTCACAACGAATCTGAGGGGAGACGGCCATACAATGAGAGATGGAGAGCTTCGTCAACATTGCTCCCTCCAAGAGATGCATTGCTGCATGTACCAAGGGTGAGACCACCCGCGCCCATACACCAGGATGAACAGCAAACACCGGAGGCAGCACAGAGCTATACACATGTAAGTATCCATTCAGAAAAAAACATACAAGCATAGTCCATACCATGGTACTGTGACCACACCATCTAACATTTTCATAACTGCGTTTTTGTTTGCTCACTGTTGCGTGCAGCCACCTAACGTTGAAGCTTACGTTCTGCCAAGGCTAGAGATGCGCTTTGAAACTTTCAAAGAAGCAAAGGACTTCTACAACGTCTATGCAAAGCACGCGGGTTTTGCTGTCAGGGAAGGTTCCAACGTTGAGACCAGAGTCTACCTTTATTGCACGTGCCATGGAGTGTATGAATCGAAGGTGTCAGAAGCAAATAGATAGTGGAACAAGACGACAGCCAGGACTAACTACGGGGCTAAAATGAGGCTGAAGAGGGAAAAGGATGGAACACTTGTCATAAAAGAGATAGTCTAGGAACACAACCACAGGCTACAGCTCACCCCCAAATGCTTGTCTTCTTGCACTCCCACAAAAACTTTGACAAAACAATCTTGGAGTACGTCAAGTACCTGCAGTTCCAAGGCATTGAACATGCGAAAATCATGAGCATACTTGGCGGTGATGACCCTTGTAGCTACTTCCTCGAAATGAATGTCAAAGACCTGATTAACCTGTAAGTACAAACTTGTTCTCCTCCCATAAACCCCCTTCGTCTATTTTCCCCTGTCAGTACAAACATATTATGCAACGCATGACCTGACGCCAGTTCAACATGCATTTTTGAATGACTGTTCACTTTTAATATGTAGCAAAGCAAAGAATTCAAGGATGGATGATGTGGACGATGTCCTAAAGACTGTCAACTTCTTTAGGGAGATGAAAGCCATAAACAGGGAATTCTTATGTGACATGCAACTTGATGAGTCCGACGGAGTTAAGAACATATTCTGGGCGAACGCAAGCTGCCGATGGGCATATCAGGACTTCGGTGATTGCGTAACGTTTGACAGCACATATAAGACCAACAAGTACCATATGCCACTTGGGGTGTTTATGGGTACTAAAAACCACTTACAGACTACATTCTTTGGTTTTGCCCTGATAAGAGATGAGGATGCAGATTCATTCAAATGGTTGTTCAAGACATTTTTAAGGTGCATGAGAGGGAAGGCTCGTACATGCATCCTCACAGGTACAACCGCCAAAACTACATGTAAAAATGTTGTGTCAGTTCTATTTTGTATATATGCATTACCATCTATTGACCACTCCACGTCTCTTTTCTCATTACCAGACTAGTGCCCGGCAATGGCTTTGGCGATCCCATATGCTTTCAAGAACACAATACACAAGTTGTGCCGCTGGCACATTATGAAGAAGTACAGGGAACACCTCACATACCTGTACAACCTGCACGAAGACTTTAAGGATGAATTCACATCAATCCTCAACTAGCCCCTCATGCCAACTGAGTTAGAGGCTGCCTGGAAAAGACTCATGGATAAGTACAACCTCCATGATGATGCCACGATGGTGGCCATGTGGAACGAGCGTGAGAGATGGATATCAACCTACTACAAGGAAATTTTCTGCGCCAAAATGACATCCACACAACGAAGTGAGAGCATGAACTATGTGCTCAAGAGGAACTTCGTAAGTGAGAGACAAAACCTCCACCGGTTTGTCAGCCAGGTAAACTCCTGCGTCCAAACCAGGAGGCGGACAGAGAACCAGGAGACAACGGGTAACCGGGTATAGCTCTATCACCTGTCTTGAGACAAAATAACATGCTTGCTAAAGTAAAACTTTATTAGTTAGACAAGTTTTTGCTGCGAGAAAACTAATAATTTGGTCATCACTCTTAGTTGGGCAGAAGGAACAAAACATGCTGATCTTCTATGGGTTTGACACCCAGATGGCGAAGCTTTACTCACGAGTTGTGTACAGCGAGATCAGAAAAAGATTAAAACTGAGCACACTCTTCACGGCGACAAAGACGGAAGAGCCCACAAAGTACCTCGTGCGCTACACCAAGCCGCAAAAACTGTCTGCGTGGGCTCAGCACGCGTTCCAGGTGGTTGCAGACCCCGTGGGAGAAATATATGACTACGAGTGCAAGCTATGGGACCACACAGGTGAGCACTAAAAAAAGATGTTACATGTTGTACTACTTATTTTTGCAAAGTTTTTGTTCGAGTGGAATGACAACAAACATGCACCACTTCCAAAAAATACAGGTATTTTTTGCGTGCATGTCCTGTGCATGATGCAGACAATCAAGGCTGACAACGTTCCAGAGAAATACATCCTCACGAGATACACCAAACGCCCGAACATCCAGCCAACATTCAACATAAATGACTTGAGGGCAGTAGCGTCAAACAAGGCCTCCCAATACTGCAATGAAAGCGCACTGCTGCAGCAGAACATGAGGGTGCACAGAAAAAGCTTGAGAAGCCAAGAGCAAATGGCAAGGTCACGGATCGTCATGGACAAACTTGAACAAGAACTCGACGCCATGCATTCTGCTGAAAACGGAGGTGTCACGGACAATGCAGCCATTGAGCAGGATATTGCTACAATCTTATCCGAGATGAACCATTTGGGAGCTATTGACCCATTCGACGACGAGGAAGATGAGCAACAGCAACCAGAGCTTACCCATGTGCACACTCAAGAGCAGCAACATGCTCACGTGCAAGATCATGAGCTTGATGGTGTTGTAGGCGAACGACATGACAATAGCACATACTACCAGCAGTAGTAGGAAAGGGTGATTAAACCACCCATATTCTCAAACACAAAGGGGAGGAAGAGTAAGACGCCGGCAGCGAAAGCAGCAAAAGCAGCAGCCAAAAAGCCGCCACGCCCCATCAGTCGCGTGGAATTTGGCCCGGACGGCAAACTTCTCGGGATAAGGGCATGCGGATTCTACAACGTCATGACCAACCATAATTACCGCACATGCCCACTCCGCACAGATGCCACTGTCAACAAGCAAACGCTGCAGAAGAAGATTGGAGTCGCCCAGGTTTCAACCAATGGAGATGACGCACGTAACAGCTACACTTGCCGCAAGTGTGGGGGAACTGACGGACATAATGCCCACACGTGCAAAGTGGGCAAGGAGGTCAGTGGCGCTGAACAGAAACAGGGCAAAGTCCGGAGTTCCAAAAAATCAAAAGAAGAGGATGAAGAAGAAGAGAGTGACGAGAATGATGACCCATCAGACGAAGACAATGAAGATGACAGTGTTGGGGACAAGGAAACTGAAACTGACGATGAAGCTGCCAAGGCTCGAGCAGGAAAGGGCACCGGCAAGGGACAACATTCGGGGCTAGTTAGGAGGAGCTCAAGACTGAAGAATCCATAGTGGTTATGCTGTTGCGTCAACTGAGAAAACATATCAGAAACACTGTCGTTACCAAAACTTATTTAGCTTTATCATCGATTTCTCGATCAGTACTATAGTTAAGATATAATTTGTGATTTGTGCCAGCTGGACAAGTGACATTATTATGTAAACCATTTGATAATCCTTTTGAATGCAGTCACAAATACATTTAAAAAAACTTATATGGATTTATGTAACGCCAACACTACTGTCGACCAGTAGCTCAGCAAAAATATGTTAAGGAAAAATTAAACTCTTATAGTACATCAGTACTGATAATTCACACTCGTCAGTACAGATGGCATAGTAACCAAACACACCAGTGAACACCTCAAGAAACATCGTTTAAAAACAAGCTATGTCTGCTTCTACCAGTCCTAGTTCAGAAAGACCATCAGTACATAAAAATAATTACCTCAAGCAAAATGCAAATGTAATACACATGTACTGATGAAAATCTAATTTATCTGTAAAAAATACTTTCAGAGATTATCTTGATATAAACAATCCTTTCAAAAAACAAAAATTGTTTTAAAACATATTAGCATGACACACATAGTCTGACTGGTATTTGGTAAGTTCAATTACACTTCAATCACCAGTCCAAGTACCCACAGTAGAGGAGTACAAACCTCCATCATCACCAACCCTGACACGTGCAAGTGGGATAAGCAGCTCTTAAGTACAGCTTGACAAGACGGATCAGTGCGACAGTAAAATGCCATCATCACCGACCCTGACAGGAGCAAGTGGGATAAGCAGCTGGTAAGTACAGCTTGACAAGACTACTCAGTGCGACCAGATTAATACCTTGGCAAACAAATTGGCTTGGACGATTGGTTCTTCCAGGCCACCGCCCGCACCATCCACTGGGCGGTTGCCACAAGGGACTGCAAACGGCGACCCCACGCCACTACACCCACTACACCCACACCCCCGACGAACCGCCTCCCACACATCCCCATCGACGCACTGCAAAAAAAAAAACCCCATTCTCTTCCATCTCTCCCTCATTCCCAGAAGCCACCATTGCCACTTCCATCTCCACTGCATGCAAACCACAAACTCCTCTCTCCCAAGCCCATAGTCGTCGGAGGAGGGCGATGGCGGAGGAACCGTCCGCCAAGCGTCATCATGGCGAGACATCGGACAAGACCAGCAACCTCGTCGATGAAGGAAATATGCCCTAGAGGCAATAATAAAGTATTATATATTTCCTTATATCATGATAAATGTTTATTATTCATGCTAGAATTGTATTAACCGGAAACATAATACATGTGTGAATACATAGACAAACAGAGTGTCACTAGTATGCCTCTACTTGACTAGCTCGTTAATCAAAGATGGTTATGTTTCCTAGCCATAGACATGAGTTGTCATTTGATTAACGGGATCACCTCATTAGGAGAATGACATGATTGACTTGACCCATTCCGTTAGCTTAGCACCCGATCGTTTAGTATGTTGCTATTGCTTTCTTCATGACTTATACATGTTCCTATGACTATGAGATTATGCAACTCCCGTTTACCGGAGGAACACTTTGTGTGCTACCAAACGTCACAACGTAACTGGGCGATTATAAAGGTGCTCTACAGTTGTCTCCAAAGGTACTTGTTGGGTTGGCGTATTTCGAGATTAGGATTTGTCACTCCGATTGTCGGAGAGGTATCTCTGGGCCCACTCGGTAATGCACATCACTATAAGCCTTGCAAGCATTGTGACTAATGAGTTAGTTGCGGGATGATGTATTACGGAACGAGTAAAGAGACTTGCCGGTAACGAGATTGAACTAGGTATCGAGATACCGACGATCGAATCTCGGGCAAGTAACATACCGATGACAAAGGGAACAACGTATGTTGTTATGCGGTCTGACCGATAAAGATCTTCGTAGAATATGTGGGAGCCAATATGGGCATCCAGGTCCCGCTATTGGTTATTGACCGGAGAGGTGTCTCGGTCATGTCTACATAGTTCTCGAACCCAAAGGGTCCGCACGCTTAAAGTTACGATGACAGTTATATTATGAGTTTATATGTTTTGATGTACCGTAGGTTGTTCGGAGTCCCGGATGTGATCACGGACAGGACGAGGAGTCTCGAAATAGTCGAGACATAAAGATTGATATATTGGACGACTATATTCGGACACCGGAAGTGTTCCGGAGAAGTTTCGGATTAAACCGGAGTGCCGGAGGGTTACCGGAACCCCCCGGGGAAGTATTGGGCCTTAGTGGGCCTCGAGGGGAGAGAGGGCAGCAGCCAGGAGGTGGCGCGCCCCCTCCTAGGAGGAGTCCTAGTTGGACTAGGAGAGGGGGGCGCAGCCCCCTTTCCCTATCCCTCTCCCCCTCTTTCCTTCCCCCCTTCTTTTCCTAGTAGGACTAGGAAAGGGGAGTCCTACTCCTACTAGGAGGAGGACTCCCCCCCTCTCTTTGGCGCGCCAAGGGCAGCCGGCCTCCCCCTTGCTCCTTTATATACGGGGGCAGGGGCACCTCTCTACACACTTGATATACGATATTTTAGCCGTGTGCGGTGCCCCCCTCCACCATATTACACCTCGATAGTACCGTCGCGGAGCTTAGGCGAAGCCCTGCGTCGGTGGAACATCACCATCGTCACCACGCCGTCGTGCTGACGAAACTCTCCCTCAACACTCGGCTGGATCGGAGTTCGAGGGACGTCATCGAGCTGAACGTGTGTAGAACTTGGAGGTGCCGTACGTTCGGTACTTGATCGGTCGGATCGTGAAGACGTACGACTACATCAACCGCGTTGTGATAACGCTTCCGCTGTCGGTCTACGAGGGTACGTGGACAACACTCTCCCCTCTCGTTGCTATGCATCACCATGATCTTGCGTGTGCGTAGGAATTTTTTTGAAATTACTACGTTCCCCAACAGTCGACGCTCACGTCCCCGGCGAGAAGCGCGAGTACACCACAACACTCACAGGTGTTGAGCTCCATGGCAAAGAGACGCTGGAGATCGTCTGCACCAGCGAACGAGACAAGGCCGACGAGATGATCTCCAGGCTCTAGATGAAGGCTGGCGGCAAGCTTTGTAAGATCGTCGGCATTGGTGTGAACTACACCAGCGAAGATGAACCTCCCCAGATGGCAGCAGTCCTGCAACTGTGCGTCGATGAGCTCTGCTTGGTGTACCACATCGCAGCGGCCACAAAATGGTGACCCATCCTACTCATTTGCCCTGTTTGGTTCATCTGTTTTATTAGTACTGTATCCTGAGAATTTCATCAGACTTGTTTCCCAACTAGATGTACTAGTGTGGTTTGTGAAAAGTGGATGCACTACTGCATTTTCTCAAGTAGATACACTATAAATGTATTTTTGAACCTGATGCACTGGATTACTATTTGGAAAATCTTGCGGAAGATTAATTTCTGAAGTTGATTGACTAGTGTAGTTTCTAAACTTGATCCAATAGTGTAGTTTATGTACTCGATGTATTAAAAAGATGTTTCTGAACTTGATGTAGTGAAGTATTTTCTGAATTTGATCTAATGTTATTTTCATAAGCAAAAAAACTAAGGACTTGGTGAAGCACTGGTTAGGTGTTATCCTATTCAACAAATCTAAACTAGTACTAAAGCAGCACATACAACATTAACTGAAACTATGTATAATCCAAAAAGAAAAATAACATGATGTACTTGAATTTAATTTCAGAACTTTGTTTACTAGTTTCTGAAGTACATTCATCCATTAATTATGCTATATAAGCATCTACTTCATGGATTCATTGCTTGTAAAACAATACAAAAATGAATAATTCAAACATCAAAGTAATGCTAATTTTCAAAATGTCTCTCCCCTTGCAGGCCCAAGCGCCTGAACGAGATACTGCAGCATGAGAGGTTGTTCACATTTGCCGGTTTTAGCATTGAAAGCGACAAAGAGAAGCTGAAGATGTCTGGTTAGGAGATCAACCCCAACAAGTTCATCGACATTCAACACCTATGGAGAGTTCCATACACCGGAAAAGAGTACGACTCCTTGACTGATGTTGCAACCAACGTCATCCACCCATTTCTTTGTCAAATATGCTAAATTTCTTATTTATATAAAATCTGACAAGTTCAACTACTAAAATGCAACAAGTTCAAATAGACAATGCTTGTCAATTATGCTAAATTTCTTATTTATATAAAATCTGACAAGTTCAACACTAAAATGCAACAAGTTCAAATAGATTTTCCTTGTCAATTATGCTAAATTTCTTATTTATATAAAATATGACAAGTTCAACTACTAAAATGCAACAAGTTCAAATAGATTTTCTTTGTCAATTATGCTAAATTTCTTATTTATATAAAATCTGACAAGTTCAACTACTAAAATGCAACAAGTTCAAATAGACAATGTTTGTCAATTATGCTAAATTTCTTATTTATATAAACTCTCACAAGTTCAACTACTAAGATGCAACAAGTTCAAATAGATTTTCTTTGTCAATTATGCTAAATTTCTTATTTATATAAAATCTGACAAGTTCAACTACTAAAATGCAACAAGTTCAAATAGATTTTCTTTGTCAATTATGCTAAATTTCTTATTTATATAAAACCTGACAAGTTCAACTACTAAATTGCAACAAGTTCAAATAGATTTTATTTGTCAATTATGCTAAATTTCTTATTTATATAAAATCTGACAAGTTCAACTACTAAAATGCAACAAGTTCAAATAGACAATGTTTTTTCAGTTATGCTAAATTTCTTGTTTATATAAAATCTGACAAGTTCAACTACTAAATGCAACAAGTTCAAATAGATTTTCTTTGTCAATTATGCTAAATTTCTTATTTATATAAAATCTGACAAGTCCAACTACTAAAGTGCAACAAGTTCAAATAGATTTTCTTTGTCAATTATGCTAAATTTCTTATTTATATAAAATCTGTCCACACCTCAACGAACGATTTGGTCGTAAATAATCTCAATTCCCCCCAACCCCCTCCCCCCTCAAAAAAACTCAGTTCAAACATACATATGACATCAGTACTAAAAAAGCAGGATCAGTCAGGCCACTCACGCCACTGTGACACCAAATTTCAAAACCGTACGCTGTATGAAATTACAATTCAGTTCAGACAGCACTAAACCATAAGTGCACTAAAATGAGAATACAAAAACTATAAAGGCCTAACTTAGGTTGGTACAGATGAAAATAAAATAAGTACCAGTTTTGAGCAACAACTCCCAAGGCACTGAAAAATGTTTTGAGATAAACTAGTGTATAAGACTTCAGTGGAAAAACAATACTTAACATCCACATAGAAAAACATCACAAAGCATACGTCACCAAAACATTGCAAAGTGCCATCATCACCACCCAGGAGACGTGCAAGTGGGATAAGCAGATCATAAGTACAGCTTGACAAGACTATTCAGTGCGATAGTAAAACCCTTGGCTTGGACGGTTAGTTCTACCAGGCCACCACCCGTGCCACCCACTGGGTGGTTGCCACACGGGACTGCAAACGGCGACCCCCATGACCACTACACCCACGCCCCTGACGAACCGCCTCCCACGCATCCCCGTCGACGCACTGCAAAATACCCCATTGTCTTCCATCTCTGCCTCATTCACAGAACCACCATTGCCGCTTCCATCTCCACTGCACACAAACCACAAACTTCTCTCTCCCAAGCCCACAGTCGCCGAAGGAAGGCGATGGCAGAGGAACCGTCCGCCAAGCGTCATCATGGCGAGACGTCGGACAAGAGCCGCAACCTCGTCGACGTTCACGTCCCCGGCGAGAAGCGCGAGTACACGAGAACCCTCACAGGGGTTGAGCTCCATGGCAAGGAGACGCTGGAGATCGTCTGCACCAGCGAACCAGACAAGGCCGACAAGATGATGAGCAGGCTCAGGATGAAGGGCGGCGGCTTGTATCCGAGCTTCATCGGAGTTGATGTGGAGTACACCAGCAAAGATGAACCTCCACAAATGGCAGCAGTCCTGCAGTTGTGCGTCGACGAACTCTGCTTGGTGTACGACATCGCAGCGGCCACAAAATGGTAACCCATACTACTGTTCATTCATCTGTTGTACTAGTAATACTCCCTAAAAACTTCATTAAACTTGTTTCCCAACTAGATGAACTACTATAGCATCTGAAACTGTGAAGTGGATTGTTTCACCAGATTAGCATCTAAAACTGATGCACTTGATTAGCATCTAAAAAATGTTTATATAATTCTGAACTTGATGCACCAAATTAATTTCTGAACTTGATGTACTACCATAGATTCTGATCTTGATGCACTAGTATGGTTTATAGAATTGATGTATTAAAAGATGTTTGGTGAAGTGGTATAGGTCCATATATTGATGCACATGTTGCTCAAATTAATTTCTGAACTTGATATAGAATTGATGCACAAAGATGTATCAAGCACTGGTATAGGTCTTTTATTCAACAAAAAAGAAAACTAAACTTGAATCAAGCAGCACATATATCATTGACTCTGGTAAAATGATTCTTCAATTTGGTGAAGCATTTGGTGAAGCACTGAAGATAGCAAAAAAGAAAAATAGCATGGTGTACTTGAATTTAATTTCAGGACTTTGTGTACTAGTTTCTGAACTACATTCATCCATGACTTATACTATATAAGGATCTACCTCATGGATTATCACTTGTAAAACCAAAAAGCAGAAGAATTAAATCTTCAAAAAAGAACACTAATCTTCAATATGTGTCTCCCCCCTTGCAGGCCCAAGCGCCTCAAACAGTTCCTGCAGGAGGAGAAATTGTACACATTTGTCGGTTTCAGCATTGGAGGTGACAAGCGGATGCTGAACAAGTCTGGTTTGGAGATCAACCCCAACAACTTCATCGACATGCAGCGCAAGTGGAAAGATCCAACCACCAACAAATACTATGACTCCTTGGCCGATGTTGCAGGCGGCGTCATCCACCCATTCTACAAAGGCATGAAGAAGAAGATGGAGAAGAAGGAAGACCACAAACTGTGGGGGAACAGCCCGCTGCCAGACAACCTCATTGAGTACGCATGAATAGATGCGTACGCCACGTACAAGTCATGGAAGACAATCGACAACATCATGACAGGTTGGGATATTTCAAAATAGCGGGAGGCTGGCCCCTTCTACCACTGCAACTTCGCGGGATGAAGGTGCATGAAAGTCTGCCTTCGTGTTCCTCGCGCTTCTGCTTGTCCGTAATCTTGTTGTTTCAGATTTGTAGTTTGCTTTCGTTATGTTGAACCAGCTACCTTATGTTATGTGTGTCAGGGTTTGAACAAGTTTGCCTATGTCTATCAAGTACATCGTTTGCTTATGTCATTCAGCAAGTATGCTAGCTTCCGATTTTGTTGATCCATCATTTCAAGTTGAAGTAGATTGAAGTTGAAACTTGATGGCTGCCACGCAGCACTAGTAATGGAGCAACAAAATCACACATGGATATTTTCACAAAAAAACAGTGGCAAACTAACTAAGGACAACAGCAAATAGTAGCCTTGGACGCTCAGTAAAGCTTAGACATGTATGGTAGTACTATCACACTAAAAATCAGTTTTTAGTTTCAGAAGAACACTAAAAAGACTAAGTTTTAGCCGAGGACAACATTCAGTACTAATAGCATCGTGCTAATAGTAATTAGAAATTTACTAAGTACTGCAACAGGAAAAGCAAAGAACCATCAGTACGTATTTCCTAGTCACTAGCATGCTAGGACTGAGAGTTCTGGTACACTTGAACACACGGTACATTCATTCTATAAAAATATAAAAAGGAACGGGAAGTTTAAGTTCGCATTCCATAAAACAGTGACACACTAAGAATAACAGTAATAGTACAACTGCAATCTCAGTACAACTTAGTCTATACGGCAAGTACTATGAGCATACCAAACATTGCCTTGAGAAGAACCACAGCCTAGAAAAAAGAAGGCCAAAACTAAATCAAAAAGATATCAGTTCGACCAAGGAGAAAAATCACAAGAAAGAAAACAGAAGCATCAGCCCACATTGACCAGTGAGGCACTAGTTTCAAACAACACAAAAAAATAAAATGATAAAAGTACTAGCACAATTGAAATCTCAGTACAACTTAGTTTATTCGCTAAGTGCTATGATGATACCAATTAATGCCTTGAGAAAGAAGGCCAAGACTCAACCAAATAGATTATAGTTCAACCAAGGACAAAAATTAACAAAAAACAACAACAGAAGCATCAACCCACATTGACTAGTGAACTAATTATGAACTTAATACGGCTATCCGTTAAATGTAGCTAATTTAAACAAGTGCTTTAACTTTTAATATGAAGTTCAACTACTAAAATTCAAGAAGTTCAAACCAAAATTTGGCTCTCAAATTTTTTCTAAATTTCTTATGCTTAAATAAAATCTGGCTAGAGATCACGTAGCAACTTGGTCGTAAATAATTTCAATACCAAAAAAAACTTCAATTCTAATACATTATATGAAATCAGTTCTACATAACAAAAGAAGCGTCACTCCACTCACGCTAGATCCACAAGTGCTATCGTGACACCAAATTTTAAAAGCCTTACGCTGAATGACATTACAATTCAGTACTAACAGAACTATACTATAAGTACAAGAAAAGAGGGTACATAAACTATAAAGGTCCAACCTAGGTTGGGACAGATGAAAATAAAATAAATCTCACTTTTCCAGCAACTCGTAATGAACTTGGAAAAAGGTGTTTTCAGTTCAACTAGTTTACAAGACTTCAGTACAAAAAGAGAACTTAACCAAAACGAATTCCCAATGAAACATACACAAGTGCAAAGGGTACTACAGTTTGAATACTTGGAAGACTTATTCCACCTGCCACTTACTGAGGAAGCTTCCATGGAATTTGAGCTGATGGAGGAGATTTGTGACACATTAAGAGGATCTGAATTTAGAGAGCACTTGGACTCATGGAGTTATATGTGGGGAAATAATACTTTTTCTGTGGCCAAAGCTTACAAAATTTTGATAGGAGTCAAAATTGTTCCAGCACAGTTCAACTGGATTTGGAAGAGTTCTTGCCAGCCAAAACACAAGGTCTTCTTTTGGAGACTTCTGCATGATAGGCTCAATACTAGGAATCTGCTTAGGAGGAAAAAATTCATCTTGACAACTACAATTGTGCTACTCTCAGCTGTCAGCAAGAAGAAACTCTGCAACACCTGTTTTGGACTTGTCCTTTTGCTCCTGCTTGTTGGGACACCCTATGCCCCAACAGACAAAGAAATCTAACATAATGGAAGCTCTTCCAGACTTAAGGGGTAATCTACAGCAACCTTTTTCTATGGAGATCATTATCATTGCATCATGGGCCATTTGGATCATCAGGAATGATAAGATATTCAAAAACATCCCCACCAGCATTGACAGATGGAAATTCATCTTCCTCTCAGAGCTCCACCTGCTCAAATTCAGAATTAAGGAGAAGTTTGCATCTTCATTCTTTTCTTGGTTGGACAGTCTTGTCCTGTAAATTAATGTAATTTTCTTTTTGGTCTAGTAGGCCTTGTTTTTTTGTTTCTTTAGGGCTTATCTCAAGCCTTGTATGTTTGTATACTCCTTGTTTTATTAATAATATAAAAATTGCAGTGGGGTTTTGCCCTACTGTGTATAGTCAAAAAAAAATACACAAGTGAAAACAGCTATTCAACCACACTATCATCATGGAAAAAAGATTGTTAAACATTGTGCCACACTTAAACACAACATAAAATATACCAGTTATTACATAGTACTTGACAAGACATCCAAACACTACAAACAAAGCCTACAATGCTTTCAAGAGTTATATCACACAACTATCGATTTCACTACACAAATGATGACCATTTCTTCTATGCACCAGGAGCCAAAGCCTGAACCTCCTTGGGAAGCTCCGTCACCAGAAGCTGGTTATTCCGGTTGAACACAACTCTATACAGATCCTCAGCGTTCCAATCAACAATACGAGGTTGCAAAGCAATAAAACAAATTATCAACAATCATGACACATAAAAAGAAGAATACACAATCAGCCAAACACAGAAAAGTGAAAAGCTCAACTAGAACCCACGTCATTATCTCGAATGTTCTCAACGATCTTTTCACCATCATAGGATCCCACATACTTCAGAGTATGATGGCCACATTCATTCGGGCCTTGAAGTGAAACCTTGACAAACATTGGTTTCTTTGCAAAAACCTCCCATTTGGGCTGCTTGCTCGCATTATACTGAGCATCACCATACACAGCCTTCATTACTTGGACCAATCTAGAAATATGTAAAAAAACACACATTCTCAGGTCTCAGAAAAAAGAAACAAAGATGCGGAAAAATTAATCCAGTACAAATAATAAATGTCACTCACAATCTTCTCGCAGTCTTTATGATAGGTGTTCTTTGAAGGACGATGGTTCTTCGGATAAGGTAAAGAGTCAAGGATGTCAATGCTACTTCGGTACCGATTCATGACATATAAGGAAAAGTGGTTCACTTTCTTATCCTTTGCTAAAATCATAGGCTTGAATAGAGGCATCATGATCTAAAAACAAATGACCAAAAAAGAGATGTTAAATATTCAAAATAAAAACCAGCATGACAACAAACAAATAAAACCAACAATCAGCTAGTAGATCTCACAAGGTCGGCACTGAGCAAGTCTTCATTATCTTTAACATAGCTCCTGAAATCTCTCGCTGCACTCTCCACATTAAACACTTTATTTTGATCACTGTAAAACGTGCAGTCAAGCACAACCTGCAAAAAAGCCAAAAAAGAAATAGACTGGGGAAAAGGATCAACAAGCAAAGTATTATTAAAACTCGTAAAACAATAGGCAGTCTTGTTTAACAGAAACAAAGGATCTGATTGATTACTGTGATGAAATATGGACTCAGCAATACCCTTTTTCCAGATGCAAAATCAGCATTTCTCTTGGGATCTTTCTTCCAATCATCAATGAGGAAGTCCATTACATCACCCTCCATCATTTGCCCAGGTGCAAAAACTTTCCAGATGCGTTTCCCAGTGAAGCTAGTTACGCTTTCATCAGGCTGAGGTATCATTGAGAATGTATTCCTGTAGCACACACAAGAACAAAAAGCAGGGAAAGCAAGATAAGTCATTCATAGCAGTTCAAGTTGTACAGAAAGGAACAGTTCAGGTCATATTTATCTAGCAGTTACAAACAACAGAAGAAAAGAAGAGGAAACATAATGAGAGATACTCACTCAGCATACTTCTCACATGCTTCATCACTAAGCAACAGATTATACAACTTGCGAGCCTTGTCCAGATGGGGGAAATTATGAGGCTAAAGCTGCTGCATAGGGGAGCAAAACTTTATAGGAGCTCTGGGCGCACGCTTCGTGCTTACAACATTGCCAGAATCCAAAGCAGGATCCTTCCTAGCACCACTAGCTCTACGAGCCACTATTCCAGCAAGGGGAGATAAACCTTTGGCAGCAGCGCTCCTGGTGACTCTTCCCACGCCAGCAATCTTGTCAAATGCATCATCATCGCTGTCTATCAATTCCACAATGGGATTCTTGGGTGTAGTGGGGCTCTCTGCACAAGCAGCCGTAGAACCTTTCAGAGCTCCCAACCGCCCCTTCATAACACCAGATCTTGTCTTTTCGGGAGAACGCCCCTGGCTAAGATCAATAGCTACACGCTTGAGCTCCGAGAACTGGCTGCCAAAGATCATGTAGTCATGCTCCCCAAGATCCAGCCACTCGCTTGCAAAAAAAAAAAGACCGCATCAAGGGTAAGTTCAAATACATAATTCATGACAGTACTAATCAAGAAGTACAAGCTGCAAAAAATTACAAAAGGCCATGCATACGTACAGGGTTCAATGACAAACAAACCCCGAAAGTCAACATCATCGCTAGTTGCGCAGGTATACAGCAAAGTCTTCCTAATGTCAAGAAAGTCTTCGTGGCTGTAATCCAACATTTCAATCACACCATCCTCCCGGCAATGATAAGTCTTGCAGTTTTGTAGCATAAAGAAGCCACAATCATGCCTGTTAACAAAACAAAATACAAAAGGGTACATCACAAATCCGAAAAAAAACAGGAACACCATCCTCCCAGTAACAAAAACAACTAACAAAAATCATTAAAAACGGATACTCACGTGTTTTCCTGCTGCGGCACCCACACAAACTCGCAAGATAAACCATCAATATGCACCGGCGAGAACGGTTTGGCCCTGTCTACGCTGGACTCCCTCCAAAGCATCTTTATGTTATCTGTCATATTCCTTTAAGAATCTAACTGCATCACCCCAGGTTTCATCACGGAGTGAATCAAGACACTCGAAACGACGGAACCTCAAATTCAGAACAATCAAGCACCAATGCCCAGATTCTTCGCTAGGATTCATGGTAGCCGCAAATGACGGCGGATCAAAAGTAGGGAAAAGAAGCTGACAAAAAAATCGCAGAGGAAAAATGAATTTAACAAATCATAATGAAACAAAAAATTCAACCTCCAAACAATTAAATAAAAGAGGGAAATTGAAATTCAGAAGTACAAACAAAAATCAGATAATCATAAGTTCTAATTGAGTAAGCAACCCACTATAAAAAATAAATGCTACTCAAGTTTATATCCACCGCCCAAACTTGCAACAAACATATCAGTTCAATTTCCTTGCGACAATAAGTGCAGCTTTAAAAAAAGAAGCACACATCATTCATAAGTACAGGGGTAAAAGCAGGCTACTCAAGTTCATACCCCCACTTCCCAAACTTGCAAGAAAACATGACAGTTCTAGTTCATGAGTACAAAAAGTTCAAGTTCACCTACTTGGTCAAAACCATTAGCCCCTGATCTCGTGAACCAATTTAGCACATTGGAATCAATATTTCCATCACGGATCTTGGTCTGTTGTACAAAAAGAACAACAACAGTTAGAAAATTACAAAAATAACTTATCATCCTATCTACAAAGCAAAATACTGACCGTCACCCATCTGGGAACTATCAACTTGTCAGTGTCTCGGTACTTCTGACGTAGAGAATATAAAACAACGTCACCACTGTCTGAGTTGAGCATGCCAGTCGGGACAAACGCTTTAGCAATAGAACCAACACTGGCATCACATTCTTTATTTTGAAACATCGGCTTGTCACTAAGAAAACACAAAAGATTACATGAATTAAAACTACTGCAATAACAACAATAGTCATGTGAGAGAAAGAAAAAGAGACGAAAATGATACGGGCAAAATCCCAAACTAACTGTTTCGGACGGTTCGTGCGCAACCTCGTAACAGTGAAATAAAACAAATCAACCTTAACAACATTAGCACCTTCTGCTTGCAGAAAAAGAAGAAAAATAATAAGTTCAAGCACTACAAGTGAACATGTCCAAAATGCCATAAATGAGAAGTACGCCTCATTTACAAGTCCTTACCTGCACTATCAGCGTTTGACGACGGGAGTTCCTGTGATGACACCAATATGCCTCCAGTTTCAGGGTTTGACGATGGGAGATCTTGTGAGGACACCAATATCGCTGCGCTTTCAGGGTCTGAAGAAAGAAAATCCTGGGATGACACGAGCGCCTCCTGCGTTAAGGGGCCAGAAGAAATCGACACAAGTAAATCATCATCCTCAGATGGCACCTCCTCCACGCTAGAGGCATCTTCCAATGCATCACCGTAATCAAGCCCTCCAGGCGGGAAATTCTCCGGCGGCAAATCTTCACAATCAGAAAGATTTTCATTCCTAGCAATACCAACACCAGACGATTTGGCATTAAGTATGCTGGCAGCACCAATATCCTCATCAACAACTTTGGTACCAACATCGCGCCCACTACTCAATGGAACACCACGAGCATCATCTCCACCACTAACGACAGCCTCACGCTCAACATCAGTCATCTGAAGAAATAAAAATTCAGAAAAAGTGAATAATATGAGCAAAACTAACAATCAAAACTAAGCCAGCAAGAGGTGCACAGAAAAACAAACCTTAGCAGCATTCACATCAACATCATCGATCTTGCTGCTGCTAACATTCAAAGGAACATCACCAATGGTCGAACAAGGCTCGTCGCCAACAATAGGACCCTGATTCATATGTAATGAAGCAAAAAACAGTGCTATTATTAGCAACAATAAACACAAGGAATTAAACAACAGTAACAAAAAGGTAAGTATCACCTGCAAACTCTTAACGGTGTGGGATAGAAAAATGAACAAGCAAGGCACATTGGTGCGCATGAAAATTCAACAAATATGTATAAACACAATAAAAATAAAAATAACCTTGCACTTATCAGTAGATGGATCATTAACTCCACGGTCAACAGCAGCCTCAACATTATGACTGGTCTCCTGCATGAAAGAAAAATTTAATAAACAGATGAAGACGAGGAAGTTCAACTACAATACTGACAGCAGAACAACATAGTAAAAATTGCAAACACCGAGGACTGACTCACATTAACAACAGGGCGCTCCAAGCCAACATCATTCGTATGGTGATCAGAAACATTAGCCTCAGTACCATCACCAGCCCTGCTGTCGGTGGCAGCAGCCTCTTCCTGCACAATCTGCATGAAAGAAAATTTTAATAAACAGATGAAGACGAGGAAGTTCAACTACAATACTGACAGCAGAACAACATAGTAAAAATTGCAAACACCGAGGACTGACTCACATCAACAATAGGGCGCTCCAAGCCAACATCATTCGTATGGTGATCAGAAACATTAGCCTCAGTACCATCACCAGCCCTGCTGTCGGTGGCAGCAGCCTCATCCTGCGCAATCTGCCTGATAACAACATTTGCACTTTCTTCATATGGCTTGCAGCGAGAGTCTTGCATAGTTTTGAAACGCTTCATGTTGTTCAACAGACAAACCGAGCTCTGAACTAGATCAGCGGCACCGTCACGCATATCACCAATTAAAATTCTCTCCATCTCAATATAGTCCACTGCTTCCTCAGCGTTAAATTGATGACCTTCAGGAAGGATACCATTGATACAGCTCAGACGCTCAACTGTAGTTGGCACCTTTTGCAGCTGAGAACACACATTACTAAAAATATACTCAGCGCGCTCCAACACAGAAACAGCAACATCAATACCAAAACCCAGCCTCTGTGAAGTACTAGCATTACTAGGGCCAGGGGGAAGATAACCAGCACCCTCAACACCACGGCCACCTCTCAACTCATCGTGCATAGATGAAATCTTGGGAACCTGAGACAACGGCATCTCCAGGACTGGCCGTTTGTACAATCGAAAAAAAACCTCCTCTTGAGTTTTCCACTAAAAACAAGGGGAAAAAGAGTTAATTAGTCAATGCAACACACAGGAAAAAATAAACATCACATTAACAGATTTAAATCAACAACACTATCAATCATTAACTGTCGGTGCCAATTTTTTAGTATTTACCAACAGGCCAGTTGAACAAAGATATTCAGTTCAACCACACATGAAACAAAAGTGCTAAAAATCGTACCTAAACCTCACAAAGCTTAACAAATGACAAAATCTAAACAGGTAACTCTGCAGGACACATGTTCACTCCAGCAAAAATAGCTATACCTAAATATAAAAAGGTCTGCAAGACACGAAATAAATAAAACTCACCGGAAGCTCCCCAAACACCCAAGTCTTTGGATTTGCGTTGCCTTTTTTATCAAATCTGCATCAACCAGATCAGAAAGCTTGACAGGATCCATGAAACATATGCAGGGGACTCGCATGTCAGGCTCCGTAGTCTTGCCATGGATAAGGCAATCAAGGTACATTAGTACAGGCCCTATAGCACAGCCTGTGATTGCCTTCCCCATGGTAACACCATCTTGGTACTTGACAACAGCCCTTTTAAGCTCATCAACCATAAGCTGACAATAATCCATATTAGCCATGTCCTCAATGACAAGACCCTCAAACATTGCTGCCTCTCTGGAAACACACGCGGCGGCACCAGGCAACACAACCTTCATAAACAAAATAATGAAGAACACTTTCAGAGCAAGGTCATCTTTGCTAGGATCCTTAACGAGCACCTTGAGCCTATTCCTCAAATCCTTTGTCTTGATATCTTTGTTCCTGCTAATATCAAGCTCCGATCTTAACTTCATCAGAGCGTCGTCATATCCGTCCTCTGGCGGCCTTGGTGCAGAACGACCACCACGAGGGAACCCAAATAATTGATGTATACAATCACTAGTGATGCGAAGCTTCTTATTAGCCTCACCCATGTCAAGAGTCATCGTATCAGGATCTATCCTCAGGTACAAAGCTCCCATCAGAGGGCGGGAAATGTTAGAATTCACCTTCCACTTGAAGATAGAACCAAAACCAGCTGCATGAACCCTAGCCACATGGCGACTCTCAAGCAATTTAGCACAAGCTTCAACCTCTCCCAACGAACATCGCACAGTTAAGTTCAATCGCCGTTGGTCACCTCCATCCAAAGCAACTTTTCCGGCATTGCCTCCCACCGGCTTGATCGGACTCATAACGCTAACAGACTGTAAATGAAAATAAAGAAGCCACAGCTTAAATAAATGAATATAGAAAACAAAACAAGCATATCAAGGCAAGTAGAAAAAATAAAAGATTGCACAAGTTCAACTCTTAAAACAACATCAGTACCACCCTCAATTGATGCAAACAATGACCAGCCTCGCCTGGCCAGCATACCAGCCCATACACAATTAAATCATTGCAAGTACAACTAGTTAGTCACATACAGTACAAAACACGTACCACTACAAATTCATCTTCTGAATCAACTTCGATATCATCTTCTTCAGATACAGCATCTTTAGCTTCAACACGAGCACGCTTCTTCACACCTTTGTTCACCTTCGCAGGAGCAACTTTACGCTTCTTATTTTCTTTCAACAAAGAGCGCTCTGGAAGAGGAGACGAAGAAGGCTTCTTATTTGTCAAAACTCGTGGACTCCGACGAACAGGGGAGCCACCAAGTGTGCTTGGACCAATCTTCACAGCAACACTATCCCCATCAGCTTTTGCTATAACCAGGTTGGGAACCAGCTTTCACACGTGGGCTATGCCTCTGTGTGCCATCAGCATTTCGATCTGACATCTTCCTCTTCAAAACAGCTTTCTTCTCCTTAACTTCATCACGAGTAAACACTTGCGTCAAACGAGTTTGCATCAGGTTTGTCTTCACACGCATGTCACTTCCATGAGATCCAACATCAATAGTTGAAAAGTCCGCGTCACCACCTTCATCACCTACACCTTTAGGAGCTTGAGCAACATCCCCATCACTTTGTTGCACACAAGCAGCCTTTTGACGCCATTCCAACTCCTTTCTCCTCTGGAAATCACACTTCTTCTTTCTTATCCTTTCATCCTGGAGCTGTAACTACATAGGAACATCCTCAGCCTAAGTAACAGGCTCAGTGCCATCAACACTCTGTGACTGAGTAACAGACAACTACAAGCTACCATCACCATTATCAACGTTAAAAGAATACATTCCATCATTAATATCTTAGACAACATCAGCAATGTCCTCACGAGCACGATGACTGTCATTAACTGCATAAACAAATAACATAAGCACGCACATATAAAATTAAAACATAATTAACATTGCAGAGACAAGATAAATAAAGCGCATAGCATCAGACACAAAGAAAAGGAACAACTGATGTAGCTAAGCATATTTATGTATTCAAGGCTGATAAAAAAAGAGCAAATATAAGGGAAACACCAGCAACATTCGCAAGTTCTTCTACAGGATTTGGTGTCTCAAAAATAACATTCACAAGATCTTGAAAGCGTTCTAATTTGTAAGAATCAGGAGGCACCGGCACTCCAACATCTGCAACAAAATCATAATTAGCAAAAAAAAGTACATGAACAAGCAATCAGTTCAACTATATGAACACTACAAGTGCACCCAATAAAACAATATCAACCCACCACTGGCACAACAAACTTCAGAATGACAACTCTTACAACATCATAGTAGTTCTTCACTGACTACTACAACCTATTCAAATGCCAGGACAACAGTTCAAACTACAGATGGTGATCAGTACTACAACCTGTCTGCAGGTCACATCAACCGCCAAAACTATACACACCACACATTCCAGGGCAAAATTAACAGCTATGAAAATACATACAACTTATAAAGTCAATACGACAATACCTATACAACCTAAAAACCAGATCTGTTAAAACATCATCCAAATTACAGGGAAAATCACCTGCATTCAACTTGTCCGGACTGGATGATGTACCCATTGAGATCTACAGACCTAAAATCTGCCGAACTAGATCTGCAAGACACATGAACAAAAATTAGGGCTCTGGCCTATTTCAGAAATGAAGCACGCCATACAAAGCAAAACTATTACCAGCAAACACAAAATCCGCCACGGAATCCAGTATCACTGTCGCCAACCGCTCGTTCAAGAGCAAAGGAACCCTAGCAAATCCAGCCTGACACAGCAAGAGAGCAATAGCTTAGAAATAGAGGGAAAACTGTACATAAGAGGACGCAAGGGAAGTCGATGGCAGATCAAAAGGAGCAAACAGAGCACCCAGACCTCCACCCCTGGGGTTCAACCCGCCGGTCGACGCTCCCGAGGTGAAAGAGGAGAAGCAACTTCTCTGCGAGAAGAGAAGAAGAGGGGAACGAAGAAGGAATCGATTTGGGGAGGGGAGCGGAGCGGAACGGGGGAGAGCGGAGGTTAAAAGGTGAGTGGGAGAAAACCGACGGCTAAAGCCCACAACCGTGGCGAAGCCCACTATCTCTGGGCAGTTACCAAAGATAATAGCAAAAATTAAATACAATAAAAAAATTAATATAGAGGGAGAAAACAAATGGCTAAAGTACAAATAATAACTCACAATAGTACAATAAAAATTGTCAAAAAAGTACAAATGAAATAATAATTCATAACGGTGCTGGTTTTTCCCCTAAAAAATAAAGATAAGATAATGGGGGCAAGTCATGTTACGGACTCGCCTCCGCATGCGACGCCGCGTCGTCGCCTGCTACGGCTCGTTCCTGGCTCGGCCTCGCCGGGATGGGGGAGGGGATCCCTCCCCCCTCCTCCCCCGGCTCGGCCTCGCGCTAATGCGGCAGTGCGCTCGTTTGACAGGCGCAGTGCGGTTATTCTGTTCCCCCCACACGCACCCACACACCCCTAAGATAGATAATGGGGGCAAGTCCATACAAGGAAGATGTGTCAGTACAGTTATGCCCCTCGGTGCGGTGCGGGGGCAAGTCATGTTACGGGCTCACCTCCACATGTGACGCCGCGGCACGCCGCGGCGTCGCCTGCTATGGCTCGTTCCTGGCTCGGCCTCGCCGGGATGGGGGAGGGGGGTCCCGACCCCCCCAACCCCCCCCCCCCGGCTCGGCCTCGTGCTAACGCGGCAGTGCGCTTGTTTGACACGCGCAGTGCGGTTATTCTGTTTCCCCCACACACGCACCCACACACCCCTAAGATAGATAATGGGGCAAGTCCATACAAGGAAGATGTGTCAGTACAACTATGCCCCTCGGTGCGGTGCGGGGGCAAGTCATGTTACGGACTCGCTTCCGCATGCGATGTCGCGGCACGCCGCGTCGTCGCCAGCTACGGCTCGTTCCTGGCTCGGCCTCGCCGGGATGGGGGAGGGGGTCCCGGCCCCCCTCCCCCCGGCTCGGCCTCGCGCTAACGCGGCAGTGCGCTCGTTTGACAGGCGCAGTGCGGTTATTTTGTCCCCCCCCACACGCACCCACACACCCCTAAGATAGATAATGGGGGCAAGTCCATACAAGGAAGATGTGTCAGTACAACTATGCCCCTCGGTGGGGTGCGGTGCGGTGCGGGGGCAAGTCATGTTACGGACTCGCCTCCACATGCGACGCCGCGGCACGCCGCATTGTCGCGTGCTACGGCTCGTTCCTAGAACAAAACTCACAAGAACTAGAACAAAAAGTATCAGTCCAAGTTACTGGTGGAGTCAAGTACTAGATTCAAACAAAACAAAAAAATAAAAAATTGACCGCCCAAGGACAGGCGTAGGCCTTGACGATGCTAGATACTTGAACTCGAGCCCGTGGGCGAATCCCTAGTAATCCGCACAATGCAGGGCCTGTCGTCAAGGGCCCACAGGTCATGAGAGAGACCGAGCGCCGTGTATAAGCGCTCAGGTAAGTATTCAGAGGAGTTCGACCGGTGAGCCTCGGCTGCGCTTATAAACAGGTCTAGAGCCCCCTCGACTAGCGAGGTGGGACTAAACCCAGGGCGCACGCGCACGCCGCACTGCACAGCCGCGCGGACGAGCTATCTGGGCCGAAAACAACGACTCAGGCGGATGGCCCAACACAGTAGTTCGCCCCATTACAAAATTCCAGCCGATCACACACGACAAAATAAAAAAACAAATGCAGATAATTTTAAAAAAACCTCACAAGAAATCAGTTCAAAACAAATAATGTAAAAAGTTCAAACACATGTTAATTGTAAGAAGTAAAAAAATAAAAAAAATTGGAAAATTAAACGTTGAAGATTGTAATAAAAATTTCAGAAACAAATTTATAAAAAGTTCAACTACTACAATTCATAAGGTTCAAGTAAAAAAATAGTACTGTGCAGCAAAGATTAAATTCTTCTAATTTTAAAAAAATACTAGAACTATCATTATTCAAGTGTAAAAAGAAAAATTGTGCTCTAAAATTCATGTAAAAAGTAAGAAAAAATGCTATACAACAAACAAATTTGATTGGTAATTGACAACCTAAATAGTTCAGTACTATCGTTAACAGCATGTAAGTTCAGCAAACTCAAAACCCAAAAGGGGTCCTACAAACATCATCAGCGCATAGTTCCGTCTGCGAGCTATGTACATGAAAATATCCCAAGTCAAAACAAAGGATGCCCATCAGTTCAAATATAAATTGTTCCAGTTGAAATATAAAGAATATATAAAAAAATAGTTATACTTGAGCAAAACAATAGGAAAGCATTACATAAATTGTTCCAAACCATCTAATAATACCATAGAATTCAACCGTCTCACATGCAAATCTTTTAAAGAAAAAATACTGCAACATAATCAAACACACACAAATCTCACAACCGACGTCATTTGCCACATTTAAACCTACAGCACATAAATTCTGAACGTCAGTGAGTCATCTTCCCTGGAGAACATAACCATAACCACATCACCATCCTCAAATCCAGACTCTGCCACAAAATCCTTCCACCCAGTAGTTAGGTTGATGCAACCATCAAAGTCGATGTGGTAGGCAACTTCCATCAACTGATACCCGTTTTTGTCTGAAGTCTCCATCTTCAGTATCCTGGAACTAGGAGCAACAATCCTGATCCTGGGTGACATTTTCTGCAAATGGGCATGGGAGAAGAAAACAAAGTGAACACCTGACATAACTGAATTTTTACACAGATCTAGGAACGGTTGCATAACAAACTGAAAAAGGAAAAATCTGAACCAAAACAAAAACAACAAACTAACTAGTCATATGAACTGACTAAACTGAAGAAATATACATATCAATACACCTACAGTAAAAACATCTGACAAAAAACAGATCGATGATTATACAAAACTGGATAAAATACTATTAAGTAATGAACAAATACACACAGAAATCCCTACTGTTAAATTCTGACAAAACCAAATAAAAATTAGAGAAACTATTGATAAAACTAAACTACAGATTCAGTCCATGGGATTCAAAAAGAGACCTACAAAAAAGAAGAAAACAAAACAAATAGAAACACATACCCATGATTCCTTCAAGTCCCGAGCCGTTAGGCGACAAACATAGGGTGCCCGAAACCCATGGTTGTTGTACAGCAAACAAGAAAGTTGACCACGGCGCTGAGTCTGGGTGAGCTCCAAACCAGATTCGTACACAAAGTCGTCAGCTATGCGCGCCATCTTTGCCAGGCATCCGCATGAACAATCCTCCATGGAAAACACAGGAATAGGGAAGAAAACAACAGAGAGAAGAGGGAGGGAACCTAGATCTGATTCTGGAAGAAGGAAGAAAAAGGATGGGGAGACTGAGCCACACACCACACATAGATGGATAGAATTTATAGCCAGGGAGACTCGCAGATTATAAAAAAAAATAGGCAGGTGGGCAGCCAGCTGGTAGGAAATAATTATTATACAAGCCATGCAACATTTGACCGCAAATCAGTTCAACTTCAGATAAACAAGCAGTTCAAAAACTGCACATGACAAACATATGCAGATAAAACAACACATTCAGAGGTAGACAGTTGAATTCATTTAGTCATTCAAAAATCTGCTCCCTCACAACACAATCTTAAAAACATAATATTCAGTAATTCAGTCATAACGATCAAAGAAACGACGGCATTTGGCCCTGGTGGATGGATGTGGAGCCGTGGCTGCTCTCGCCCTAGCCCAACTGATGATCTGAACATGGTTCCTTCCCATGCCCTCTGGGAAAAGAAGCTCCAGTTCATTGGAGTTGCAAGTATCCATCACCTCGCGCGCAAGGCGTCTGCTGAACTCTGCCTCCAGTTCCTCCTCGGCAGCACGTCGTGCCATCTGCCTGCGCCTGCGCCTCCTCCTCCTCTGCTCCGCTGCTGCAGCCCTCACATCGATGGCTTCCCCCTCCTCCTCTGTGCTCCCAGCTCAGGATCCATCTCGCTTTACTTTGGTTGCAGCTGGTAGAATGAAAGTGACAGAGGGCTCGGGCTTTATACTCAAATTGCAGAGGTATCGGTAGGCAACCAGTAGAAAATACTTACTCCGATGTCAACGCACAGTAAGATAACTTTGACACGGAGCAGTCCAACTACACATACGGCAGCAATTCAAACAACACTGAAAAACACGCAACTTAATTACACAATTTGACCAGATTACAAGAAATCGCAGGCTACAGTCAGCCGCCATACACCACCTCCGCCAACGACAAAATAACATGGGAATCCGGGGAAGAAACAACTCAAAGAAGCAAAATTGACAACGCAAATCTTTTCATACAATCCTCATATCTCTCCCTGCAACGCCAATTCGAAAGTAAAACAACAGAAAAAGAAGAACACGTTTGCATGGCGGGCGTGGAAAATGACCAAGAACACCAAAACTTGTAATCAGAAATTACAGATGAAATTAATCTCCAAAAACTCAAACATACCGATAATTCTCACATCGAAAGCAACAAACCGGACATAAAAATGAGGCCTACGAACACCACGGTAAACACCAACGCCCAAAACATGTCCGCCACCAAATACCCACGCCGTCACCTCCGGTGACTTGAGATCGCAAAACACGACCAGGTGAGCGCGCGCACGTGCGGAACCCCTTACATGTCTCCTCTGGAAATGATTGGCCCGTAGCACCGCGCCGGAGAACGCCCAGAAGCTCCACGTTGCATCCCCTGTTTCCGCCCATCGTACACGCAGGAAGATAAGTTCAAGTAGAAAACCATGTCAGTCCAACCTGTAAACTATGTCAGTTCAAGTAGGGTAACAGAATATTATTCTGTTACGCGAAACAGAATAGCCCAGATGTGTGTATATATATATATGGTTGCTTGCCGTTGAGGCGACCGCGGAGTGCTCTGCTCGCGTCCCTCCGCGCGCGCTCTGCCAGCGGTTGGGCGTGCGCACGATCACGTCGGGGCCCCATATGCATGCGGTTGCGCCGCGCGCGTTGCCACGTGATGCAGTTACGTGCAGCATGATGGAGTTACGCGCTGCAAATCAGAACTGCCATCAGGGCCTGCCGATATTCCTCGCCGTCCGGGTTCTCCTTTAATTCTCGCGGCCATTATAACCTTAGTCTCTTCAACCTTTCGATCGCGCCTCAGAACACAACAAGCACACCCACGACGACACATAGAGAGGGGATGTCCAGCGGCGCTCCAATGGAGTTCAGCGAGCATAGAGTTGAGACCCACGCGAGGGAGACGGATCTCTCGATGGTGTACACCATCGACCCGGCCGTGGTGGATGACTACATCAACAGCATTGAGCAGTTGCTTGCTCGAGACAAGTACACGGTGGTCGGCATCGACCTCCAGCACACCGCCGGTCGTCCCGGCATAGATCAAAAGGTTGCCATCGCCCAGTTGTGCATCCGCCATCATGTCCTCATCTACCATTACTGCATGGCCACAAAGCCTTGTGACCGTTTCAACAGGTTTGTCAACAGCACCGACTACAAGTTCGCCATGGTGGAAACCATGGACGATGTAAAAGCGCTCAGTGTTACGGGCTTGGCCTGCAAGAACCTTGTCGAAATCCATGACCACTACAGGGTCTGGGGCAGCACGAAGAAGGACTCCCTGGTCGAACTCGCCTCAGCCATCATCGACCCTACTACGAAAAGATGAAGCAGGATGCCCAGAGAACAAGCCCCCTATCCTGGCACAGGGCCTGGCTGCGACAACTGGATGAACCTCGCCTCAGGTTCGCAGCCAAGAGCATGTAAACATGCTACGAGATGCACATGCGGATCGTTGACATGAGGAAGTGCCTCGTTACCCAAATCGACGAGCCCGGATCGAGCCACAAGCAGAGCAAGCGTCATAAGAAGTAGATGATGATCAGATGATCGTTTATGCTAGTTAATCATGCATGTAATATATAGTTTACTTTATTGGTGTGTGGAAATGCCATGTGTGTAGTAGCCACCTATGTAATTATTCATGTAATAGTTTACTTTGGTGTGTGCAAATGCCATGGTTGTAGTAGCCACCTATGTAAGTGGATGTTTAATTTGGTTATGCAAGCATGTCCTTATAAGTGTGTATGTGTGTGTGTGTCTATATATATATGTGTGTGTGTGTGTGTGTGTGTTGTTGTTGTTCTGTATGCAATCCCATCGCACAACACACACGTCTTATTAGCAGCAACCGTCTGTGTTATTATCGGTCTTCACACACATTTCTGATTACAGACCTGTTTGCCGCGTATCACACACATCTTGTTAAGTTGAACCATTTCTGTTCTCATGTCTCAACGCAAACAGTTCATCCGAGTGAACCGCATGCCGTATATCGCACACACTTTGATCTGGCTGACCATTTCTTTTGTGTTGCCTAATCACAAACAGTTCATCCGAGTGAATCGTATGCTGTGTATCGCACACGCCTTCACCTAGCTGCCCGTTTCTTTTGTTCCTCCTCATCGCAAATAGTTAATTGAACTGAACCGTATGCCCTTCATCGCACACGCAATTAAAACCTGAACCTTGTTTGATGCATCCGTCATCGCAAATGTTTTATACATTTCTGATGGTTTTCATACACCACCGTTTGCGATTATGGCATCGCACATAGTTTCTCGAAGGGTCTCTGATCATAGTGTCACGTTAGCAGCATCCTGCAGTAGTGTGTTACGATCTGGCAACCCTAGAGTGACAATGGTCGGGACACTTCCCGGTGATGACCGTAGTTTGAGGAGTTCATGTATTCACTAAGTGCTAATGCTTTGGTCTGGTACTCTATTAAAAGGAGACCTTAATATCCCTTAGTTTCCAATAGGACCCCGCTGCCACGGGAGGGTAGGACAAAAGATTTCATGCAAGTTCTTTTCCATAAGCACGTATGACTATATTCGGAATACATGCCTACATTATATTGATGAATTGGAGCTAGTTCTGTGTCACCCTATGTTATAATTGTTGCATGATGAGTGCCATCCGACATAATTATCCATCATTGATCCATTGCCTATGAGTTCGTTTCATATTGATCTTTGCTAAGTTACTTCTTCGTTGCCACTGTTACGATTGCTAGAAAACTGCTATTGTTACTTTTGCCACCGTTACCGTTACTTCCATACTACTTTGCTACTAAATACTTTGCTGCAGATATTAAGTCTTTCAGGTGTGGTTGAATTGACAACTTAGCTGCTAATACTTGAGAATATTCTTTGGCTCCCCTTGCGTCGAATCAATAAATTTGGGTTGAATACTCTACCATCGAAAACTGTTGCGATCCCCTATACTTGTGGGTTATCAGGTACGTAGACATACTCTCCCCCCTCGTTGCTATGCATCTCCATGGATAGATCTTGCATGTGCGTAGAATTATTTTTGTTTTCCATGCAATGTTTCCCAACAGTGGTATCAGAGCCAGGTCTATCCATAGATGATATGCACGAGTAGAACACAAAGAGTTATGGGCGATGACAGGCATTCTGTTAACTGGGATATGAGAAAGAGTCTGTGTCAGTTGTATCTATCTAGGAAGTCGATTTGGTAAGCCTATATAAACGGCGGGCTACGGCGGTGTACGAGGTTAGGTTTTTTTTAGATTTGTTTTGATCGAGATTTATACACACAAAACGTCCCAGGTCAGGGGACACCAAATATTGTCTCTGTTGTTGATTCGTGTGGATTTTGTTGCTGCTGCACGTGGAGTTAATTCAATCTACTCAACGCTAGTTTTGATCTTACGGTCTTGCATCTTTGCTCGATCGGAATTTCTTGTTGCTGCTCTTAGTACCATGAAAGACCATGTCAACGAACGACTCCTCATCTAGTCGAGTCTTTATCATGTGGTCAAAAAAGGGAGAAGGGGTGGATTTATCACTTGGTGAAATATCTCTCAAGAACTCTCACGAATCTCTCCGGGGTCTAGGATTTGGTGTAGGAGAAAATAAGAGGGAGCACCTAGGTGTTCTAGGGTTCATATGAGTGTGTTGGTCAACCCTCCACAAAGTGGCGAAGAGTATTTATGCCTCCCATGGGTACTAGTCGTTTTGGGCAGAAAAGTTACGCCTGGACAGTCTGGCCGCTGGGTATTGCAAAACAGCACCGAAGAAGCAAGTGCACGGAACAAGGGTTAGACAGTTAGGAAAAAATTGCATGTAACAGTTCAGGTGCCCGGATAGTCCAGGAGACGTTCGGCCATAAATATGAGCTCTCGGGTGCCTCTCCCGTCAGACAAACACCTGGATAGTTGCTCGGACAATCCGGCCATCGTCCAACCCAAACTTCCAACCTTCAGTCACCAATTTAGTTCTACTCGGTCAGTCCGGGCAAAATGTGCCCGGATAGTCCGGCCATGTGTGAACTTGTGTTTCTTGCAAGATATAATATGGGTTTAAGGGAAGCTTTTTAGCTTTGGGTTTTTCTTTGGTAGGGTAAATAAAGGTGCGATCTGGGCAAGTCATTTGCATGTCCACAATGATCTCCTCTTACTAGTGCGGGATCTCTAAAGTCAGGTACAAATAGAAACCGCATACTTTTCTCCATTGTGGCATATGACTTGAGATATGATCACTTTCTAGAGGTTTCGTGATCCACACATAACACATCCATGGGAATTAAACATGTAGGTGTTCTTAATGAACATATTAGTTCCCAATAGCTATGTTGTCAACAATATCAAAATAAGATCAATGGCATGACTGAGCTTTAAAGATCATCGAACAATGTGTGTTGTGTGGGGTTATGGAGATAATAAACCAACATGATGATCGTGCAAGGGCATTCTTGCTCCTAGATCACCCTGACCTTTTTCAGGTCGATCTTAGCTAGGGCCTTTATCCTCGTGGCCCTTGTCGATGTCAAAACCGGCCGATCTCGGGTAGGGGGTCCCGAACTGTGCGTCTGAGGATCTAAGGTAACAAGGGACAAAGGGGGCACGATGTTTACCCAGGTTCAGGACCTCTTAATGGAGGTAAAACCCTACGTCCTGCTTGATTGTCTTTGATGAGTATAGGGGTTACAAGAGTTGATCTACCTCGAGATCGTAATGGCTAAACCCTACCCGTCTAGCCTATGTGAATTCTGATAGCCTCTACGGACTAAACCCTCTGGTTTATATACACACGGGAGGGGCCTAGGGTTGTACAGAGTCAGTTTGTAGAGGAAGGAAATTACATATCCGGACATCAATCTTACCATCCACGCATAGGGGAGTCCTATCCGGACACGGGGAAAGTTTTCCGCTTTATATCTTCACGACCCATCAGTCTGGCCCACACCAAATAGCCCGGACATCTGAGGACCCCTTAATCCAGGACTCCCTAAGTAGCCCCTGAACCAGTCTTCAATGACGATATGTTCGGCACACGGATTGTCTTCGGCATTGCGAGGCGGGTTCCTCCTCCTGAGTACTTCAAAGCAATCTTCAAAAGAACTATATCCGGCTCTGTATAATTGTGGCAACCCTTGGTCACGAAGGTAAGATATCAAACAAAACAGTGTCATCCCACTGACAACTTTTTTCGGCAAAACGTCACGTCTGGCCTTTTAACATTTCAAACCATTTTTACACCTCCCGCTTCGCGTTTTGAGGCACAGTCTCCATTGACATGTCTTGTCAAAGCAGAGATCGTGTCCGCCCTTTACGAGATCCTCATCAATACGGTTTTGGGTAATCCAACCGTGACATTCGCACGAACCCTTGGGAACAGGCGAGTTTTAAGGCTTGAGGTGGGCGTTTGATATTCACTGCCTATATAAGAGGGTAAAGATTCCCATTTTTTCCCACGCCTTCTTCCTTCTCCCGCCTTCCCATCTTCAAGCTCCAGCGCTCAAACTTCAATCTTTCCCACCGCCACCAGCCTCCCCAGCCATGTCAGGATCTGGTTCAAAGGGCAAGTGGGAGGCCTCCTCTGTCACCGAGAAGGACGTCAAGGAGCTCCGAGGGGTGGGATATCTGTCCGCGGACATCGCGCACAGGCTCCCTGCCAAGGATCAAGTCATTTCCACTCCGGAGCCTGGCGAAAGGGTCGTATTCATCCCCCACTTCCTCCGTGGGCTAGGGTTTCCCCTCCATCCCTTCGCCCGGGGCCTTATGTTTTACTACGGGCTAGATTTCCATGATCTAGCCCCGAATTCTTTCCTCCACATCTCGGCGTTCATCGTCGTGTGTGAGGCTCTACTCCGCATCCCCCCACACTTCGGCTTATGTCTCAAAGTCTTCAACGTGAAGCCGAAGGTGGTCGATGGGCAGCACGCAGACTGCGGCGGGGCCATGGTGAGCAAACTTCCCAACGCCGTCTGGCCCAAAGGGGCTTTTGTGGAGACAGTCAAGGCGTGGCAGCAGGAATGGTTCTACATTACCGAACCCTGCGATGCCAAGTGGGCGACCGCACCTGGCTTCAGATCCGGACCCTCGACGAGACTCACCTCGTGGACCACCAAGGGTCTTGATTGGGGTTCCCAGCCAGAGGTGTTGATGCTGCAACAGCGTATCTCCAATGTGTGGGGCAAAAATACCGGACTCACGAACGTGATCCAGGTGATGCTCTTCCGTCGTGTCCTCCCCTGTCAACTCCGGGCCTCCCCTATGTGGGAGTTCAATCCGGATGAGCCCCGGACCTTGCAGCGCTTCTTCGGTACCATGCACAAAGATATGTGGAAGCAACTTTTCAAGGCCCAGAAAAGTTGGCCCATGGAGAGCGAAGACATCGGGCTCGATATCGAGAACCCGGCCTCAGTGGTAAGCGTGACCCTTCCGAAGGTTTATTTGATTAACACTTCAGATGTGATAAGAATTATATTTTCCCTTTTTCACACAGGGCTGGACGAGGAAGGCAGAGCAGATTGACTGCCCAGCGCCATTACCTGAGAATCCGGCCACTCCTCAACTGACGGAGATGCTGGTACCGGCGCCATATCAGGCACCGGAGAAGAAGGCCAAGAAGAAGGGCAAAGAAAACAAAGGCGGCCCTCGCCATAGAGGTCCCTCGGATGCCATGTCCGGGGAAACCGAAGCCCTCTCCTCCCACGAGGGGGATGAGGATGAAGAAGAGGAAGAAGCATAAAGCGACTCCCCTCGCAAGGGGAGGAAGAAGAAAAGGACGACCACCGAAGATCCGGAGGAGGAGGCGCCCAAGAGGGGGGAAATCGTCCTCCAGGACAGTTCGGACTCGGAGTCCGAACAAATCCGCAAGAAGCTACCTAGGGCGAAGCCCCTGGCCGCATCGTAAGTGTTCGGATTCTCATTGTTTATTTGTAACTAGATGACATCCCGCGCGTTGCTGCGGAACTTGTTATGTGTTTCTGATGCTATAGTAGGTATATGAATATTTGTGTAATTAGGGGTACATTTGATTTGCCAGATAGATTTAGGTGGTTGTGGGTATCCCCAACCCAAAGGAATAACCATTTTTCTATTTGGTTGAGAGGATATTAAGTGGTTATAGGTAGCCAACTTTGTAATTGGTTGAAAGGATAAAAGATGGATAATTTGTTGAGATTTATCTCTTCGCTATGAGATGGTGAGCTTACCACCCTTTGTAGATAAAATTACTGCTATGAACTACTCAGAATATTTTGCCACAGATTGTCATTATGCAACTGCTCCTTAACAATCGCTTCGAGAGTGCCAAAAATAGCTCAATTACATAGATTATACGAAGCTGTAGGATATAGTCACAGATGCCCACTGAACCCGTCGCACTCATTCAGAGTGGGATTGACAATCTGTTGATTCTTCATAAAGAATTAACGGAGAGAAAGTTAACAACAGAGAGGAGTGATAGAAACTTATGGAGAGAGAGACGAAATTAACAGGGAGAAAAATGTCTAGTCCACCGTCTCCTAGCTCCTGGTCGTGGCCTCACTTTCGGGCTCCAGTAATCAAAGGAGAAAAATCAGTACAATGCCCCTGCAATTAAAAAAGGGATTAATGGCCGGAGGAGTGGATGGATCATACACCGATGCACGTACCGTTCATCTAGTTCATGGGCTGGAAATGGAACCGAGTGCACTGCCACTGGAGCATGGCGTTGCTCCAGGGAACCCGTCCGCTCTGAGGAACCCCGTGTCGGCTGCCGCCCCGGGGTCCTCTCCCACACGTCGGCGTCCCTGCCCCGGCTCCGCGCCGTCTCCGCCAGCGGAGGCATGTCCACCACCACATCGCCGTCCACCACCCTTTCCACCCTGCTGGACCCAGCCAGCGCGCTGGCCACCACCAGCACCACCACAGCCAATGCGGCCAGCACGGAGATGCACGCGCGTCACCTCACCCCTACCCCGCTCCTGCACTCCTCCGAGTCGTCGAACGGGGCCAGCAGCGCGTAGGCGTACGGCAGCGTCGTCTCGCTGGGACTAACGGCCCAGAACTCCATTGACAACGATCTTCGAGAAAAATAATATGAATCGATTCTGGTGGATCGATCGACGGGTGGAAGGAATGGATAGGCATGGCTCGATCCCCGGCGAGCGTGATTTATAGTCGGCGACTCACCTGGATCCGGTGCTGCCGCCCTCCATCTCCTGCTGATGTGTGCCCACGCACCGTAGCCGCCGCAAGTCTCGATAGGGGAGGGAGGAAGGGCACACGCTATGTTTTCTGTGAGGTGAGGGAACCGTCCCCACCGCCCGATTCCCTCGGGACGCCGCAACATCTCGATCTACGGATGCTGTTGGGGAGACGCCGGGTTTGAAGCAGACTACAGAAGTTGCCGTTGTCATAGCACTACATAAGTACATCGAGGCGGGGGTGTAAAGGGAACTGTTTTGATTTCAATACTTGAAGGCAAAGTCAGTCAGGGGCGGATCCAGCCCAGCGGGCCGCCCCGGGCCCCCTTTGTATACTGTAGCAATTTGCTACTGTACTGGGCTACAATATACAAAGGAGTTGGGCCTCATGCCCCGGGCCCAGGCCCCCCCGGCCTGGGGCCTAGATCCGCCACTGAAGTCAGTGGAGACATATTGATTCACGGAAGATGAAGAGGGAGATGGAAACAATCATCAATGACTTTTGATCTATTTGTGTGGTGGAGTTGCAGGAGACGAAGAGAGAATTGAAGAGATGACGTGCGTTAGAGCAAAAGAGGATGAGTGGATGACGTGGACTCGCGGGAGAACAAAGGGTTAAAATTATTTGGGATCATATGTGACGTGGCGGCATGAGAGTGGTTGCTGATGTGGATAGCCTGCATGTCAAGAGAAATAAGATAGTGGGGATGAACTATTTAGGTATTATAGATGCGCCCCCTTCTGTTATGTAAGTTATTTTGCTATGCGTTCTTTAGCCCTCCATGCGAGCTTCCGAACACTCCATTATCCTAGGGGAGTTCTCTGCCACCTGACATGGCAGAGAGTGAGACGCCGCGACATGCCCCCTCGCCCCTCACCGCTGATGACACTGAGGTGTTATCCCAAAGGACCTCTCCTAGCCGGGGAGGGGCAGGCGTAGCTGTCGAGAAAGCGCCCGAGGGCAACACCTCGGTCGCCGAAGACATGGGGGAGGTCACCCCTATGGAAACTGATGGTGGGGACCGTCAACAGTCCGGGCCCCAACTAGACACTCCCCCAGAGACCAATGTGGCTCCGGGATTGAGCGAGCAGCCCCCTTCGAAGAGGGGGGAGCATCAGCTCCATCGGCGACCTCCACTAATCCGGAGGCGCCAAACACCCTAGCGGAGGCACTACAACGTGCTTCCATCGCGGAGGAGCACCGCACCGTGATGGGTGTGGTGGTAGAGAAGGTTCAGTCCGCCAAGAGCGGGCTGAACGAAGCTTTTACCGGCTTACTAGCAGGCTTCGAGGTATGCGACGTAATGCTCCAGCCGTTTTTGGAGTCTTGTACTCATCAAGCATCGTTCTTGCCATCTCAATAAGAGTCTGGTTCTTCCTCTCAACAACTCCATTTTGTTGAGGCATGTACGTGGTCGAGAACTCGTGTGAAATCCCTTCTTCGTCAAGAAAGATATCCACATTTGCGTTCTTGAACTCCGTTCCGTTGTCGTTGTGAACCTTCTTGATCTTCACTTCAAATTGATTTTGGGCCTTCCTAGCAAAGTTTTTGAAGATCTTTTGGACCTGCGATTTATCATCAAGAAAGAACACCCACGTAAATCTTGAAAAATCATCGACTATAACTAGACCAAATGAGTTTCCACCGAGACTTCTGTAGGCATTGGGACCAAAGAGATCCATATGAAGTAGCTCGAACGGTCTTCTCGTGGTCATGATGTTCTTCACGGGGTGGCTTCCTCCAACTTGTTTTCCTGCTTGACAAGCACTACAAAGTTTATCCTTGTCAAATATAACATCTTTTACTCCAAGGATATGATCACCTTTAATAAGCTTATCAAGATTTCGCATGCCCACATGACCTAACCTTCTATGCCACAACCAGCCTTTAGAGGATTTAGCAATTAAGCAAGTTCTAGGTTGAGCCTTCTTAGTGAAATCAACAATATATAGATCACCTCTACGTATACCGGTAAAGACCATTTTATGATTATCTCTACGAAACACTTGGCAATCTACTTCAGTAAACAGGACATTGAAGCCAAACTCAGCGAGTCTAGATACGGAAAGTAAATTATAGCCAAGAGATTCAACGAGCATGACATTTTGTATGGAGCTATCATGTGAGATGGCCACCTTACCAAGGCCAACCACCTTACCCTTTGAGTTATCACCAAAGGTGACATACTTTCGAGGGCCGTCGTTTTCAGCAAGCTCACGAAACATATCCTTGTCTCCGGTCATGTGATCGGTACATCCACTATCAAGAACCCATTCCTTTCCTCCAGCCATGTAGCTGCGAAGATTAGCCATAAGACCAAAGTGTCTCATAGACTCATCGAGATCAAAGTCAATATCATCGTCCTCATCATAGTATCCATGTTCAACATCATCATATGATGGATCAATCCCTAGAGAGAGTGATTCATTAGATAAATGATCATCACAATAGTCATCTTTATGAAATCTAATGGCTTCGGAGATGATATTGCTAATGATTCCTACATCTCCTTTGGCACGCATGAGGTCACGAAGCTCAAATAGGCAATCATCAAACTTAGGATCACTAGTACTCATTTTATTCAAGGCAATTGACTTATGAAGAATTTCATCTAGATTTTGCAAGGAATAGTTTGGAAATCTTTCCTCAAGAAATCTCCATATGGTGTAGGCACAATCAAGAGCAAGCAAGCTAGCAATCAAGTTTCTAGGTAATCCTCTAGTGATAAGATCTATGGTTCTAAGATTTCGGATCATGTCAATAGACTCATCAAGGGTAGGATGCAAGGGGTCAACAAGGCGAGCAAAAGGGGTGGTAATGTACTTGTTCAAGTGATATTCATTAAAATCTCAAGCATCTCATTTTTTCACTCATGAAAGAACTCTCCATCAAGTATAGGCACTCTATGTCTAAGACTCCCCACGTAGACTCATCCATCTTCCTCCAATGGTGATTAAACCAAAGCAATGGAGACCAATGCTCTGATACCAATTGAAAGGATTGAGAAGAGGTGTCTAGAGGGGGGGTGAATAGACTCTTAGCAAGAAAAGTGGCAGTTTTTAATTTCTCCAAGTTGAGGTGGAGTTTTAGCACATGATTAAACATTCACAATACATATCAAGCAAGCATGACAAGAGTATATGAGCAGCGGAAAGTAAAGCATGCAATTTGCAAGAATGTAAAGGGAAGGGATTGGAGTGTGCAAACGCAATGTAGACTCGGAGATTTTTTATCCGTGGTTCCGATAGGTGGTGCTATCGTACATCCACGTTGATGGAGACTTCAACCCACGAAGGGTAACGGTTGCGCGAGTCCATGGAGGTCTCCACCCACAAAAGGTCCACGAAGAAGCAACCTTGTATATCCCACCATGGCCATCGCCCACGAAGGACTTGCCTCACTATAGGGTAGATCTTCATGAAGTAGGCGATCTCCTTGCCCATACAAACTCCTTGGTTCAACTCCACAATCTTGACGAAGGCTCCCAAGTGACACCTCACCAATCTAGGAGACACCACTCTCCAAAAGGTAATAGACGGTGTGTTGATGAACTCCTTGCTCTTGTGCTTCAAATGATAGTCTCCCCAACACTCAACTCTCTCTCTCTCACACAGATATGGATTTGGTGGAAAGATGATTTGAGTGGAAAGCAACTTGGGGAAGTGTCGTGGAATTGTCACGGCAGATGTCCTCGTGCAAGGACTTAGTCGTGGAGCCATCGCAGCTAGGAAGCTTAAAGGGGTTAAATGGGACAAGGAACACGAGGGTTATACTGGTTCGGCCCCTTACGGTGAAGGTAAAAGCCTACGTCCAGTTGAGGTGGTATTGATTAGGGTTTCGATCACCAGGAGCTAAACCGTCCTGCCTGGTTATCGATCTTGTCTTTCTTGTCCCTAAACCGCCGCCGGGTCGTCCCTTTATATAGAGAGGTTGACGCCCAGCGGCTCTCAGAGTCCCGGCCGGCTCATAACAGTGTCCGGCTCGGACTCTTAACTATTCTTGCCTTACACTACAAGTTTCACCTAACGGCGGTTTATCACTACGGGCCTTAAGCCATCTCCGGGTCTTAAGCCCATTATTGACCCGCCGTCTTCAAGCTTGGTACTGGGCTTCGCGTGATGACCATTATGAGTAACCCGGCCCTCCTGGGCGGGTGACTCTAATGGTTATATCCTCAACATTAGGCCCCAGATTGATTTGAACCGGTTCATGTCAATCTTCAATTCCTTTGAGAGAAAAAATCTTCCGGCTTATGGTCGTGCGAAGGTTATAACCCGCCGTGACGTCATCTTCTGGATTCCTGGTAACCCGCCATGACGTCATCTTCCATTAAGTCCATTTTTTATTCTGTTATACTCCAACAGATCTTATCTTTAATGGCTATCCCGAAAATCGAGGCGCTTTTGTGGCACGATAATCACGTCATGGCCTCCTCGTTTCTCGCGCCCACTTACTAGCCGCACCTTATAAATAAGCCCGGCCCATGAGCCTTCCTTCACTTGTCGCCTCCATCGTCTTCCTCCTCTCGCTACTGTACTACCGCTCGAGCTCCGCCGCCGCCGCCGCTCTCCTGGCCTTCGTCAACCTCGGCCGCTGCATCACCCTGACCTGTCCAGAGAAACGGCGGCGACCTCCGCAACTCCTCAGCACCGGTAAGTCCCTGCACCTCTCCACCGTAGATCCGCATTTAGGGTTCCGCTGTTCTTCCTCTGTTCTTCGCTGTTCTTCTCGAGTTCCTTGTAGTTCTTCCACTACAGTCATGTCTGATCCAAAAGTAGTACGGAGCTCCTGCGGTAGTTGTTGCGCATCCATTTTTATGCTAGTAGATCCCCTTTGTCTGCAATAAGATCTCGTTCTGAATCCATGAACTTCTTCTGTGTCAGTTCTAGGTCTAGAAATTTTTCCTTTTTAGCCGACCGTTTGATCCAAAATAATTACTGCGATCTGTGAAACTTGTTTGCGCCACACTTAGTCAAAAATTGCATCTGTTTAGCTATGGCGGCTCACATTTCCGGCTTAAAAGAGGCCACGCGCTGTAAAATTTCCGGCTCATTTATGATCAAGCTGTAGACAACTTGAATTACTCACGACGCCCACAGCGGCTTAGATAACCCGACGCAATTAGCCATATGTCATTAGGCCCCTTCATAAGCCGCCATTTTGAGTGTTGAACTGTAAATTTCCTCCGGCTTATAATTGAACCGGACATTTCCTTTTGTCATAGGCTTTCGTTTTTCACAATGCCACCTAAGGCTCCCAAGGCACCCATCACGTGCAACTGGATGAGATCCAATGTTACTGATGACACTTTAGCCGATTTCGTGAAGACGGGTTACCTGCCCAAGAAGGAGGTCATGTCTTATCGTGCTCCTGACCCGTCAGAGGAAAGACCTCAACCTAGAGATGGCGAGGTGGTGATATTTGCTGATCACATGAGCCGGGGCTTCGCACCGCCCGGCTCAAAATTCTTTAGAGAGGTTCTGAACTTCTTTGATCTGCGGCCGCAAGACATAGGACCCAATTCCGTGTCGAATATTTGCAACTTCCAAGTATTCTGCGAAGTCTATCTTGGAGAAGAGCCCAGCCTACTGCTTTTTAGGGAGTTGTTCTATCTGAACCGCCAGAATGAGTGCGCCAACGGGCCTAGCTTGGAACTTGGCGGAATCTCCATTCAACGACGGAGAGATTGCCTTTTTCCTTACGCTGAACCGCCAAGCCATCCAAAGGACTGGAACCAGACGTGGTTCTACTGCCAGGACACTTCTCCGGCTGACGAGAGCCCTCTGCCCGGCTTTCGTGCCCTGCGTCTGGAGCCAAATCACCCTCTGCCAGACAAACTATCTCAAGCTGAGCGTCAACCTCTGATCCCCACCATCAATAAGATCAAGGCTCTCCTGGGAAATGGCCTCAACGGCATTGATCTGGTCCGGGTCTGGATCTCTTGGCGGGTGATCCCCTTGAGCCGCCGCCCCGGCTTAATGTGTGATTACACGGGCCGGAAGGATGACCCTCTGCGGCACAGCCCCAACGATCTTCCTGAGGACGTCGTGGACGACATGACCAAGTCTCTCCTGAATGAGAGCTTAGCCGACTGTGGGAGGACCGGCTTAAACCCCTTCTGCCAAGCTAACCCGGCTCCGGCGGTAAGCCACTGACCTGAACACCTTGGTTTTCCTTTTAATAGTTTTCATCTGAACTTTAAGAAATCTTTGTTGTATTTTTCAGGCTAATGACAAGTTCTGGAAGGTCAAATATGACCATGAGGCGGCTAAAAAAGCCAGGAAGGCTAAGAAAGCCGCCAGGAGAGCCGCTCCCCGCAAGAAGGGAAGCAGGCCTACTGCCTCAGAGCTGCTTCAGCTAAGTGATAGCTCCGAGTCAGAGGTAACCCTTGATTCTTTAGGCTCTTCTTTTGTTTCTTATTTATTCCTATCCGCCTTATCGATACTGATTATCAGCAGGAGGACACCGGAGCGAGTAACCCGGTGACTGAAGAGGTAACTACACTTTCCTCCGACTCGGAGCCCTTGCCAAGGCTGAAAGTCCGAAGAGTAACCCGGAAAGTAAGATTTTCACATCCTTTAGCTTATCAAGATCCTCAATTTCTTTTGAAGCGACAGATTCATGAGAGCCGGCGGCACACCCGGACCAACAAGGATGCAGACCTCTCCTCCGGCTTACCTGAAGCATCAAGGAAGCGCCGGACCGAGGTTATCTCCAACTTATATCCTTTTCATCCTTTGGCGGGCGTTACTCGTCAACCGCTCAATTCTTCTGATTCAAATTATCAGGAAACTTCACCTTCCTCTGGTGATTCTATGCAATCTAACCTGCCGGCTTTCAAGACCGCACCCGGGTAATGATGATCATCTTATGTTGTGCTTATCTTTACTCATGCTTTTGTACTAACCTTTTGTCCTTTCAGTGCTCAAGCAAAGCTCAGCAAGAGGGCGAAGAAGAACAAACCGGTCGAAGAGCCGGCCCTGACTGAACCGGAAGCCTCTGCTCATGAGCCGCCATCTACCTCAGCTCCTGAAGCCACCGCTCCAACTGACGATCCAGTCATAGAGGCTTCCACTAACCCGGAGGTCCCCAGCCCAGCTCAGCCGGCCGATGACCCGGACGTTGTAATCACCCGGACAGAGTTTGTCGAGCCGGGAAGACCCACTGCGCTGGCCAAATGCTCTGCCAAAGGAAGAACTGTTGGAGCGCCGCAGGGCCAGGCTGGAGATCACTGACTATGCGAATTTGAGCATTGGAGACATTGTTTCAAGTTACATTGGTCAAGTGCACAACAGCCGGGACCTGGAGATTGACATGGTGAAGCAGATACAGCAGAAATCTGAGGTACAACTCTCTTGCTTACTCCATAGTCATCCTTACCATGCTAGCCCCCAAGTCTATTACTTATGATAGAATATGTTGTAGACTTAACTTCCGGCTTACCTTCATTAACCAGCAATTAGAAATAGAATCTTTCAGCATACATTAGCCCCCAAGTGCCAAGTGTCTTTGCTTGCAAAGTGCTTGGGACTTTAATGTTTCATAATAATTACTCAAACTGTAACCCGGAATTTGTACAGGCTGCCTGCAAAAAATTTGAAGCTGAAATCTCTGAGCTGAAGAACCGCCTGAAGACTCAGGAAACTGAGACCCGGAAGGCCAACGCCAAATTTGAGTTCAGTGTTGCTACGCAAGAAAAGCTGAAGAAGAAATTTGAGACAGAGAGGAAGACTTGGGCTGAAGAGAAAACCGCCTTGCTCAGCCGGGCCGAAAAAGCGGAGGCTGCTCTGACGGAGAAAACCGCCGAGCTCTCCGGCTTAAAGCGCCATGTGTCACAGATGGTCGCCGCAATCTTCGGTAAGTCATTCTGCAAGCCTTTAACCAGCTTACATTCTTTATGTCTCGTAAGTCCCACTACTGCCATCGGCTTACCTGACTTTGTTAAACAGGTCCCAGAAGCTCCAACCTTAACCAGAATATTCTGACCAAGCTGAAGGCCGTGTACACCTTGGTGGAGCAACTCTATACCGGGTCACAGCGTGCGTTAGCCGTTGTGGCTCTGTCCAACGAGGTTCCGACTCACCTGGAGGATGTACTCAGGCGGCTGGCCGTTCTTCCTCAGCGCTTCCAAGAGCTAAGACGGGCCTCTGCAAGAGCCGGAGCGATAGCTGCTTTGAGCCGGACCAAGGCTTTTCTTCCGGAGCTAGACCCGGCCGACATCGCTCTTGGATACCCCAGTCTGAAGGAAGACGGCACCCCCTTCGACCAAAAAGACTTTGCTGCCTGTGTGAAGATCGTGCGCCCGGTGGCCACCCTGATTGGGAATGACACCGACCTTACCAAGTATCAGCCGGGCTACGACGCGGAAAATCAGAGGATCCCCACTCCACGTTATGAAGCCATCAGCTTGATCCCTCCGACGCGTAAGCACACCTTTGCCCCAGAAGTTGACCCGGCCGGGTTAATTGATGACGAGGCTCAATTTGAAGCCTTGAGCGGCATTGACTGGAAATCATCAACCTTCCAGGTCATGGAATCAGCCGGAGGAGCGGAGAGGGATGAGCCGGAAGCTTCAACTCCACAAGCACCTTGACTTTTAGGCGGCTCATGGTTGCACCTTAAAACAATGCCTCACTTTTGGACTCGGGGAGTCTTGTAATAGAGTAGGACAAACACTTAACTTTGTCGTGCCATCGTGCACGTGTTGAATGCTTAACTCCATTGAAGCTGCTTCTTCTTATTCCTCCGGGTTATAATCGATCAGTTATTTTCCTTAAGCTCGAATAGCTGTCTTTAACCATCCTGCATAGAAAACAAGTCACAAGTCTCTAGGCGGCTTACCGCACTGAGAATCATAGACCTTATATATATAACCCGGAATATGAACAAAAGTCACCAAAGACTGGCCCTCAATTATATCTTTGACGTAATCATATAGCATACTTACAAGCCTTCAAGTATACTTCCGGTTTATGTAACCCGAATAATGAGTTGAAGATCTCAACTCCGGTTTACCTTCATCAAGAATACTTACTATGTGTTATCAACATTGTGAATCAAAATTAAGCCGGCGAAGTAAAAGCCGCCCTTGCACACTGCTGATGTGACCAAAAGAACTTGTTGTAAGTCAGAAGATCAAAACTTAGGGGCTTCCGGTTCGAATACGACCAGAGAACCGTCCCAAAGGGGTTAAGCTAAGATTCGAATGCGATCATATAGCCCCCAGTGGCTTTGGCGATGCCGATCAAGAGGGTACCGACAGCTATGTTCTCTTTGGTTCGAATACGACCCATGTTTGAACAGGAAGCCCCCAAATGACCTTAAGAGTTGTTTAACGACGCTGATTCGAATACGATCCACGTCGGTTCCCAAAGGGGGTTGAGCTATGATTCAAATATGATCAAAGAAAACTCCCCAATGAGCTCGGCAATTTGCCAATCAAGTGGGTATCGACAGCTATGTTCTCTTTGGTTCGAATACGACCTATGTTTGAACAGGAAGCCCCCAAGTGATCATATTGTTTACGGCTAGATTCGAATACGATCATAAGCCGGATCCACCTCCAAGTGACCATGTGATGTTGTAATGGAAATAACACGTTTACCTTTGGAGGAGAAAAGGACAGAGGTCCTGCTTTATTATTTATCATAATATATACATGGCTATAGAAATATGTACATTATGAGAGCCGGTGGCTCAAGTGTAATAAGGCCGAAGCTGAGCTATGTTCCACGGCCGACGGGTCTCTTCCTCCGACTTGCGTGAATCTTTGTGCTCCCGAACGTCGATAAGGTAGTATGACCCGTTGTGCAAGTTCTTGCTGACCACAAAGGGCCCTTCCCAAGGCGGGGATAACTTGTGTGCATCTGTTTGATCTTGGATGAGCCGGAGCACCAGATCACCTTCCTGGAAGACCCGGGACTTAACCCGGCGGCTGTGATAACGGCGCAGGTCTTGTTGGTAAATCGCCGAGCGAGCTGCTGCCACATCACGCTGTTCGTCCAACAAGTCAAGAGCATCTTGGCGCGCCCGCTCATTATCCGCCTCAACATAAGCCGCCACTCGAGGCGAGTCATGACGGATGTCGCTAGGGAGGACTGCTTCCGCTCCATAAACCATGAAGAAAGGCGTGTAACCCGTAGACCTGTTAGGAGTAGTATTGATGCTCCATAACACGGAGGGTAACTCCTCCACCCAACAACCCGGCGTCCGTTGCAAAGGGACCAAAAGCCGGGGCTTGATGCCCTTCAAGATCTCCTGATTAGCTCTCTCAGCTTGACCATTGGATTGAGGGTGAGCCACTGATGAAACATCAAGTCGAATATGCTCTCGTTGACAAAACTCCTCCATGGCGCCCTTAGACAGATTGGTACCATTGTCAGTTATAATGCTGTGTGGAAAGCCAAAGCGAAATATCACCCTTTTCATGAACTGAACCGCCGTGGCTGCGTCACACTTACTAACTGGCTCTGCTCAACCCACTTTGTGAATTTGTCAACTGCCACCAAGAGGTGGGTCTTCTTATCCTTGGACCTTTTAAAAGGCCCAACCATGTCAAGCCCCCAGACCGCAAATGGCCAAGTGATTGGTATCATCCTCAGCTCTTGAGCCGGCACATGAGCCCGTCGCGAGAACCTCTGACAACCGTCACATTTACTGACCAAGTCCTCCGCATCAGCATGAGCCGTCAGCCAATAAAAACCATGACGAAAAGCCTTGGCCACAAGAGATTTTGAGCCGGCATGATGGCCACAATCCCCCTCGTGAATCTCACGCAAAATATCTTGGCCTTCCTCAGGGGAAACACAACGCTGGAAAGTTCCAGTAACACTGCGGCGATGTAGCTCACCATTGATAATTATCATTGACTTAGACCGCCGGGTTATTTTTCTGGCCAAAGTTTCATCCTCAGGCAACTCTCCCCGGGTCATGTAAGCCAAGTATGGTACTGTCCAGTCTGGGGTGATGTGAAGAGCCGCCACCAACTGTGCCTCCGGGTCAGGGACAGCCAAGTCTTCCTCTGTAGGCAACTTAACAGAAGGGTTATGCAAGATGTCCAAGAAAGTATTAGGCGGCACCGGCTTTCGCTGAGAGCCCAGCCGGCTTAATGCATCAGCCGCCTCGTTCTTCCTGCGATCGATGTGCTCTACTTGGTAACCCTGAAAGTGTCCAGCAATGGCATCAACTTCACGGCGATAAGCCGCCATGAGAGGGTCCTTGGAATCCCACTTGCCTGATACTTGTTGAGCCACTAAATCTGAGTCGCCGAAGCACCTTACCCGGCTCAAGCTCATCTCCTTAGCCATCCGAAGACCGTGGAGCAAGGCCTCGTACTCAGCCGCATTGTTAGTGCAGGGAAACATCAACCGTAGCACATAACGAAACTTGTCACCTTTAGGGGAAGCCAATACAACTCCAGCCCCCGAGCCCTCCAATTGCCTAGACCCATCGAAGTGAATAGTCCAATATGTATTATCCGGCTTTTCTTCGGGCACCTGTAGCTCTGTCCAATCGTTGATGAAATCCACCAAAGCTTGAGATTTAACAGCAGTGCGCGGTACGTATTTCAGACCATGAGGCCCAAGCTCTATAGCCCACTTAGCCACTCTTCCTGTGGCTTCTCTGTTTTGGATGATATCTCCAAGGGGAGCAGAACTAACCACAGCGATAGGGTGACCCTGGAAATAATGCTTAAGCTTCCGGCTTGCCATGAACACACCATAAACAAGCTTCTGCCAATGTGGATACCGCTGTTTGGACTCGATGAGCACTTCACTGACGTAGTAAACCGGCCGCTGAACCGGGTACTCCTTACCCTCTTCCTTGCGCTCCACCACCACAGCCACACTGACGGCTCGTGTGTTAGCAGCTACATACAGTAATAAGGGCTCCTTGTCAACCGGAGCAGCAAGGACCGGAAGCTCAGCCAGCTGTCTCTTCAAATCCTCAAAAGCAGCATTAGCAGCAGCATTCCAGATAAAGTCATCAGTTTTCTTCATCAACTGGTATAGTGGCATGGCCTTTTCACCCAAACGGCTTATAAACCGGCTCAAAGCAGCGATGCGGCCTGCCAGACGCTGGACGTCGTTTATACATGCCGGCTTAGTCAGAGAGGTGATTGCCTTGATTTTTTCCGGGTTAGCTTCAATGCCTCTGTTAGAAACCAGGAAACCCAAGAGCTTGCCTGCAGGGACACCAAAAACACATTTGGCCGGGTTAAGCATCATCTTGTAAACCCGGAGATTATCAAAGGTTTCTCTAAGGTCATCGACCAGGGTCTCCTTCTCCCTGGACTTAACCACGATATCATCCACATAGGCATGAACATTGCGCCCAATCTGGTTATGAAGACAATTCTGCACACAACGCTGGTAAGTCGCCTGTGCACTCTTGAGTCCAAAAGGCATAGACACATAACAGAAGGCTCCAAAGGGAGTGATGAACGCCGTCTTCTCCTGGTCCTTAACTGCCATTTTAATCTGATGGTATCCAGAATAAGCATCCAAGAAACTTAAGCGCTCACAACCCGCCGTAGCATCAATGATTTGATCAATACGGGGGAGAGCAAAAGGATCAGCCGGACACGCTTTGTTTAAGTCCGTGTAGTCCACACACATCCGCCAGGTGCCATTCTTCTTGAGCACGAGCACCGGGTTAGCTAACCATTCCGGATGAAAGACTTCGACAATAAACCCGGCCGCCAAGAGCCGGGCCACCTCCTCACCAATGGCCTTCCGCCTCTCCTTATTAAACCGCCGAAGGAATTGCCTGACCGGCTTAAATTTCGGATCAATATTGAGAGTGTGCTCAGCGAGTTCTCTAGGTACACCTGGCATGTCAGAAGGTTTCCATGCAAAAATGTCCTTATTCTCACGGATGAACTCGATGAGCGCGCTTTCCTATTTTGGATCCAGATTGGCACTGATGCTAAACTGCTGAGATGAGTCACCTGGAACGAAATCAACAAGTTTAGTCTCATCAGCTGACTTAAATTTCATTGCCGGCTCATGCTCCGTGGTCGGCTTTTTCAGAGATGTCATATCTGTTGGGTCAACATTGTCCTTGTAAAACTTCAACTCCTCTGTTGCACAAACAGATTCTGCATAAGCCGCGTCACCTTCCTCACACTCCAAGGCTATCTTTCGGCTGCCATGAACCATAATGGTCCCATTGTGACCCGGCATCTTGAGCTGTAAATATACGTAACACGGCCGTGCCATGAACTTGGCGTAAGCCGGCCGCCCAAATATGGCATGATACGGACTTCTTATCTTGACCACCTCAAAGGTCAATTTTTCCGCCCTGTAGTTGTACTCATCTCCAAAGGCCACTTCCAGCTCGATCTTACCAACTGGATAAGCCGACTTACCAGGCACCACACCATGGAAAACAGTATTGGACTGGCTGAGGTTCTTATCAATCAACCCCATACGACGGAAGGTCTCATAATAAAGGATGTTGATGCTGCTGCCGCCATCCATGAGCACCTTAGTGAACTTATATCCTCCCACCTGAGGAGCCACCACCAGGGCCAGGTGACCCGGATTATCCACCCGGGGAGGGTGATCCTCCCTACTCCACACAATAGGCCGCTCAGACCATCTTAAATAGTGTGGAACCGCCGGCTCAACAGCATTCACAGCCCTCTTATGAAGCTTCTGATCTCGCTTACACAGACTGGTGGTAAACACATGATACTGTCCACCATTGAGCTGCTTTGGATTGGTCTAGTATCCCCCCTGTTGCTGTTGATGACCCTGGCCAGACTGCTGATTAAAACCCCCTTGAATATTCTGAGGATTGGAACTTGAGCCGCCGCCCGAGCCATTGTTGCCATTAAAGGCATTGGAACTCTTAAAGGCCTTCATGATTGCGCAATCTTTCCATAGATGAGTAGCTGGCTTCTCCCTAGAGCCATGCCTTGGACAAGGCTCATTCAACAACTGCTCAAGCGTTGGGCCTGAACCGCCGGCTCGGGGAGGTGGCCTCCCCTTACGTCGCTGGTTGTTACCCTGTGAGCTGGCATTGGCCACAAACTCCATGCTGCCATCAGCCTTACGCTTGTTACCTCCTTGGTTCATCGGGTTATGCTGAGGACCCTTGCCATTGCCGTTCTTCTTTCCCTTCCCTGTCCTTTCATCATCTGACACGGGGTCCTTGGTACTATCAGAGTCGGCGTACTTGACGAGAGCCGCCATCAGCGTACCCATATCATTGCAATCGCGCTTGAGCCGCCCGAGTTTCATCTTCAGGGGCAGGAAACGGCAATTCTGCTCCAACATTAAGACTGCAGAGCCGGCATCCATCTTATCAGATGAATGTATTATCTCTTTGACCCGGCGAACCCAATGTGTCGTAGACTCACCCTCCTGCTGTTTGCAGTTAGTCAAATCCACAATTGACATAGACTGCCTACAGGTATCTTTGAAGTTTTGGATGAACCGGGCTTTCAGCTCAGCCCAAGACCCGATAGAATTCGGTGGCAGCCCTTTCAACCAAGTGCGGGCAGTCCCATCTAACATCATGGTGAAGTACTTGGCCATCGCCGCTTCGCTGACCTCCAGCAATTCCATGGCCATCTCGTAACTCTCGATCCAGGCTCCGGGTTGTAAATCAGCCGTGTAATTAGGCACCTTCCTAGGCCCTTTGAACTCCTTGGGTAGACGTTCATTGCGGAGAGCCGGCACTAAACAAGGGACACCTCCAGTCCTCGTAGGGATACCCACGTCGACGGAAGCCGTCGGATAAGCCGGGGGTGGCTGGTAAGCCGTCAACTGAGGCACCTGCTCCGCCTCTTGCCGTGCTCTGTCTTGGTCCGCTGTGTGAAAGGCTCCGTTATGAGCCGGGCCGTGGCCAGGTGGCAAGTCATGGCGTCGGACATTACTTGAGCCGGTCGCTGAGACCATGTGTCTGCTATAACTCGGGCTCCGGCCTGGACGAGGGGTTGAATGGATCCTGTCCCGGCTATAAGAGTACGCCTCTTGCTGCGCCAGAGCTGTCTAAAGGAGTTCTCTGACCCGGCGGGTTTCAACCGCCGTTGGAGAGTCACCATCAATTGGGAGAGCCGCCAGTCGCGCCGCCGCGGCGACCATGTTTTCCAACGGGTTGGCATAATGACCCGGTGGTATTGGCACGTACTGAGGCGGGGCAGGGTTCACCCGGGGAGGTCCCATCACTTGGGGCTGAATTGGCGTCCCAGCCCCGGGCACTATGATCTCCGGCGGGTTACTAGACCCTGCGCCCAGCGTGTTGAAGAGGTTTCGAGGATCGTAAACCGGAGGGAGTCGAGATTGGGCCTTTTGATGCCTCCTTCTCATGACCTCATTGGACGCGTTCTGATCCATCGTGAGCCGGAAGGACTGTGCCTGAATCAACTGAGTCTGGGCGTCGAGAGCCGCCCTCTCTGCAGCCATCCTGATCCCCTCCGCCGCCAGATCCTCCTTGGCCTTTGCTAGATCCAACTTTAACTGTGCCACCTCCGCGTCATGTTGAACTTGATCCGCCGGAGCCACCGTAGCGGTCAACAGGACCGTCATCTTGTCCGTGAGATCCATCAGCACCTGAGCCGGCTAAGGCACCGGGCTTCCTGACCCGGAGGCGGGGTTTTGAACAGGTTGCGCGCCGGCCATGAAGATTCCAACCCGGCTTGGCGGTTCAAAAGGGTCCGGAATACTGTCGCCGTAGGAACAACCCCTGAGCCTGCCATCTTGAAGTTGATACAACGAGTTTGACTCATCCGTAGATGACTCGCCGTCAGAGCCGGCGGCCGTCTCATCACCAGATCCAGATCCTCCGGAGAGTCCTCCATGGATACATCCCATGAAAGCATGCTTCAAGGCAGGTGAAGCCCGGGCGGGTCGTGCACGCTAAGCCGTCTCGATGAGATCGGCGCAGAGATCCGGCTCAGGGCCCGGCTCATCAATCTTGCCAATGAAGACATGAATTCCGCCGAAGGGGACCCGGTACCCGTACTCAATTGAGCCGGCGTCGGGGCCCCAGTTTGCATCGTCGATGTAGAGCTTGCCGCGACGACTCTTGGTCATCCGGCCCACAGCGTATCCCTTGAGCCCTTCGAAGCTGCCCTTCAAGAACTCAAATCCACCGTGCGCTGGCCCCACGCTGGGTGCCAACTGTCGTGGAATTGTCACGGCAGATGTCCTCGTGCAAGGACTTAGTCGTGGATCCATCGCAGCTAGGAAGCTTAAAGGGGTTAAACGGGACAAGGAACACGAGGGTTATACTGATTCGGCCCCTTACGGTGAAGGTAAAAGCCTACGTCCAGTTGAGGTGGTATTGATTAGGGTTTCGATCACCAGGAGCTAAACCGTCCTGCCTGGTTATCGATCTTGTCTTTCTTCTCCCTAAACCGCCGCCGGGTCATCCCTTTATATAGGGAGCTTGACGCCCGGCGGCTCTCAGAGCCCCGGCCGGCTCATAACATTGTCCGGCTCGGACTCTTAGCTATTCTTGCCTTACACTACAAGTTTCACCCTAACGGCGGTTAACACTACGGGCCTTAAGCCGCCTCCGGGTCTTAAGCCCATGATCCACCCGCCGTCTTCAAGTTTGGTGCTGGGCTTCGCATGATGACCATTATGAGTAACCCGGCCCCTCCTGAGCGGGTGACTCTAATGGTTATATCCTCAACAGGAAGGCTAGAGATCAAGATTTATGTGGTTGGAATGGAATATCTTGGTCTCAACACATGAGTAGGTGGTTCTCTCTCAGAAAATGAATGCTGGAAGTGTAGGCATGTTCTGATGGCTTTTCCACGAATGAAGAGAGGGTGGAGGGGTATATATAGCCTCCACACAAAATCTAACTGTTATACACAATTTACCAAACTCGGTGGGACCGAATCAGAAAACTCGGTCAGACCGATTTAGTTCATAATGTGACCATTAGGCATTTCGGTGGGACCGATATGGTCAACTCGGTGGGACCAATGTGCTAGGGTTAGGGTAAAACCTCATCTCGGTTTGACCGATTACACAAACTCGGTAGGACCGATTTGGGTAATAAGCGAAACAGAGAGTTGGTCAAGCAAACTCGGTGGCACCGATTGCAAATCTCGGTATGACCGAAATTATTGCAATAGACAACAGAGAGTTTGCAAGCCCATCTCGGTGAGACCGAGATCCCATCGGTGAGACCGAATTGATTAGGGTTTTGGCAGTGGCTATGTCAAAAGAAACTCGGTGGCGCCGGATAGAAAGTTTCGGTGGGGCCGAGTTTGACTTTTTGGTTTGGGACATATGTGGATATGAGAAAGTGGTTGAGGGCTTTGGAGCATATCACTAAGCACTTTGAGCAAGCAAGCCATTAAGCAACACCTCATCCCCTTTTAATAGTATTGGCTTTCCTATGGACTCAATGTGATCTTGGATCACTAAAATAGAAAATGTAGAGTCCTGAGCTTTGAGTCAATCCTTTGTCCTTAGCATCTTGAAGGGGTTCCACATCCTCTTGTCCATGCCACTCCACTGTTGAACTTATCTGAAACATACTAGGTAGAAGTATCAGTCTAACAAGAAATATGTTGACATTAATTACCAAAATCACCAAGGGAGCACTTGTGCTTTCATACGCCTCTAAACGACCAGATGAAGCAGCTAGTGGAGCTACGTAGGATGGTCGACTTGGCCATGAAGGATCTAATAGTCCGATTATGGCCAGCCGAACCAATTCCTAGTAGCTACTTCGGTTTGGTGAGGCGACTCGTCGATGCGCTGCCCCGAATTGAAGTTGTGAAGTGTTCGGCGTGCATAGAGGGTGCTCGGATGGCCTTTGCCCGTGTCAAGATGCATTGGGCATATGCTACCGACGTGGCAACTGCATGCCCGCCCGAAGGCAAGGACCACCGCAAGCCGGAGAGATACTTTGAACATGTCCTAGAGGGTGCCCGAATAGTAGAGGGCCAATGCTCAAAGGATGTTATGTTTGAGTGAATGTATCAGGGCTGTTAAAACTTTGTTTTATGAACCAAGGCTTGTAATATATTTATGCCTTTATCTGGAATTATTTTCCTCCTATGCGGCCGTTTTAATTCTGAAAGTTTGCCAGCCGTCGGCTTCAGCCCCCACGTAGATGCTACGAGGGTGTTCGGCATAGCGCGTGATCACACTTGACCCAACGTCTTGGTCCATAAAGGAGGTGTCTGAGCAGCGAACTAGGCAATCAGACTATGCGGCTTTATTACTTTCAATTAGCCATAGAAGTTTAACAGTGGGGCTAAGTACTAGCCCCTGGTGCGTATGCGGCCGTCCGAACTAGGATGCCTTTATCGCATGACCGGGCGAAGACCAGCCCTTCACATAACACGGAGTAAATCACGAAAGATTTGTAGTAAGTCGCCGAATCGCTGACCAGCTCTCGCCATATCATGACAGTCAGTTATCGGCTTTCTCTACTGAGGTGTTTGACCGGATGAACCAGAAACACAATCGCAGTAGTTCTCTCTTTACTACCTTAGCCGAATTAGCGGAATGTAAGGTGGTAAACACAGGAGTCGGGCAACCCAACTATGGACCAAAGACATGATTCGGAGCTGATGCATATAATGTAATATTCGGGACGCCGAAGTATACCCTAGAGGTGTTCAGACTTTTGAAAATATACATTGGTGAATAAAGCCCCCGGCATTTAGGCCGGGCCAAAGCATATGTGGCAATCTGAAGCACAGAGGGAATACAAGTGGTAAAATAGACCAATACCGAATAGGGGTTGGCAATCAGTTGTTTCCTTTATACTTTGATTAATACGTCAAGACGTGCTATTACAGATAATGTCGTAAACATCAAGGCTATTTTACATGCCAAGAATTTGTACACAAGGGGAAGTTGTATACAAGGCCTAAAGAGAAGAGGTAGTCTTGAAGATCCCATTGATGCCCTACCGCACGTCTGCGCCGTTTCTCCTTGGTAAAAAATCCTTTGAGAGGAGCAGTCGACGGTCGTCTGTAAAAAAGGGGCTTGGAAAAGAGCCCTTGCACGACCGTAGGGTAGCTAGGTTTTAATGAACTTGAGAGAGAGAAAAGGGAAGGAAAAAAGGTTAAGGTCCAAGTAGGGTCAAGCCGCACTATAGACCTTGTCCGCAGTGTGCCTCTGTCGCTGCCCAGGGTATTTTAAGTGCGTAATTATGCACACGCGGTACAAATGTCGTGGTTTTATGGGGCGATCGGCGGAGGCGAAACTGCTAGTCCAGCTCTGGGTCTACCGAGCTGTCGTTATGTAGAGTAGGCCGGACTCGCTTAGCAGTGTCCGGGGTCTTGATGACCAATGAAGTGTTCGGCTTGATAAGGCCACTCTGTACCTCGGCTGCAAGGGCCGCGATATGCTCCTCAGTATGGAGGGAGCGCTCCATGTTTCCATTGACTGTGATAACGCCGCGCGGTCCGGGCATTTTAAGCTTTAAATGCGCATAGTGCGGGACTGCATTAAAGCGGGTGAAGGCAGTTCGTCCGAGCAGGGCGTGATAACCGCTGCGAAAGGGGACAATGTCGAAGATCAAGTCTTTGCTTCGAAAGTTATCTGGTGAACCGAAGACTACTTCCAATGTTAGTGAGCCCGTGCAGCGGGCCTCTACGCCGGGTATTACTCCTTTAAAGGTGGTGTTACTAGGCTTGATTCTTGAAGGGTCAATACCCATTTTACGGACAGTGTCTTGATAAATCAAGTTAAGACTGCTGCCGCCGTCCATAAGGACTCAAGTGAGATGGTATCCATCAATGATTGGGTCGAGTACCAGGGTCGCCGAACCTCTGTGGGGAATACTGGTTGGGTGGTCCCTGCGATCAAAGGTGATCGGACAGGCCGACCATGGGTTGAATTTTGGGGCGACAGGCTCTGCGGCGTGGACGTCCCTTAGTGCGCGCTTGCGCTCCCTCTTGGGGATATGTGTGACATATATCATGTTCACTGTTTTCACCTCAGGGGAAAATTTCTTCCGTCCCCTGTGTTCGGTGGGACGGGGCTCATCATCGTCCTCGCTTTGAGGCCCCTTCCCCTTGTGTTCGATAACTTACCGGCCTGTTTAAAAACCCAGCAGTTTCTGTTGGAATGGTTGGCAGGCTTGTTGGGGGTGCCATGAATCTGGCAAGGCCTCTCGAGTATTTTGTCCAAATTAGATGGGTCATCCCTATTTCCTTTGAATGGCTTCTTCCGCTGACCGGGTTTAGAGCCACTGAATCCAGCGTTGACCGTCGTATCTTCAGTTTCTTCATTGTTGTTCTGACGCTTGTTTTTGTTACGTCCTGGCCTTCCGTTGCCATCTTTGGCCTCAGAGGTGCCAGGGTCGCTGGTACTGTTGCTTCTACGAGCTAACCAGCTATCTTCTCTCGCACAGAAGCTGGTCATGAGTGCGGTAAGAGCTGCCATGGTTTTCGGCTTTTCCTGACCGAGGTGTCGGGCGAGCCATTCGTCACGGACGCTGTGTTTAAATGCCGCTAAGGCTTCGGCGTCCGGACAGTCGATGATTTGGTTCTTTTTAATTAAGAACCGAGTCCAGAGTTTACGGGCTGACTCTCCGGGTTGCTGGACTATGTGACTAAGGTCTGGGAGGCTATTCAACCAGTGTCGTGTTGGTCCCTTTAGCTTTAGAGGGAGGTATTTAATGGTGTGGAGATCGTCACCGCGAGCCATGTGAATATGGAGAAGAAAATCTTCAATCCATACAGCGGGATCTGTTATTCCATCGTATGCTTCAATGTTAACGGGTTTAAACCCTTCTGAAAATTGGTGCTGCATTACCTCGTCGGTAAAACACAGGGGGTGTGCAGCGCCCCTATATCTGGCAATGTCACGACGGAGTTCGGATGACATCCGTGGTCGGTGTTCGGCCCAAGTTTGGTTATGCTTATCATGCCAAGCTTGATGGTCATCGTCTCGTGTTGGAGCATGTCCCCGTGATCCGTAAATTGATCTAGTCTGGCCGGCTCTATTGTCCAGGTCCTATCGTAGGTCATAGGTATAGCCCGGAGCCGCTACCTCTTTGCCTCGACGGCGAGGTGGCGCAGGCTGGTGTTCGGCATAGGTAGCCGTTTTGTCCCGTCCACGTGGTGGTCGGTCTGGCTCATCAGCATGATTATATTTTGACGGTATTGGCTCAAGGGCTTCGTCATCGAATTGTGGTAGTAGCCTTCATTTTGGATAGCTCTTTGCTAGACGCTCGAGGCCGTATTCTTCGGCAGCCAGGGCCTTGGTCCATCTGTCATTGAGCGTATCCTGTTCGGCTTGAAGCTGTTGTTGTTTCTTTTTCAGGCTCCTCGCGGTGGCGATGAGCTGCCACTTGAAGCGTTCTTGTTCGAGGGGCTCCTCTTGTACGATGAAATCCTCGTTACCGAGGCTAACATCCTCCTCGGAAACCGGTAAATAGTTACTATCCTCTGAATCTTCGCGATCGATAGGTTCGTCTGGGTTTGACTTGTCCTTCTTCCCACTCATCTTGCTCGAGAGCATGCTCGACGGGGCGGGAACGATAGTTGATTCTTGAACGGATCTTGATGGTGGTTCTGACAGGTTTCCTTCTTGTAGATGAGGAACGGCGGTCGAGGCCGAGAACCCTTCAAAGATCAAATCTCCTCGGATATCGACGATGTAGTTCAGGCTTCCGAACCTGATCTGATGACCATGGGCGTAGCTATCAATCTGTTCGAGGTGACCAACTGAATTGGCATGCAGAGCGAAGCCGCCAAACACAACAAGTTGACCAGGGAGGAAAGTTTCCCCGGAAGCAGCATCGAACGAGCCATCGAACCTTCTGCCGACGACACAGTGGAACTCTCAATGAAAGCACCAATGTCGGTGTCAAAACCGGCCGATCTTGGGTAGGGGGTCCCGAACTGTGCGTCTGAGGATCGAAGGTGACAAGGGACAAAGGGGACACAATGTTTACCTAGGTTTGGTCCCTCTTAATGGAGGTAAAACCCTACGTCCTGCTTGATTGTCTTTGATGAGTATAGGGGTTACAAGAGTTGATCTACCTTGAGATCGTAATGCTAAACCCTAGCTGTCTAGCCTATGTGAATTCTGATAGCCTCTACGGACCAAACCCTCCGGTTTATATACACACCGGAGGGGCCTAGGGTTGTATAGAGTCGGTTTGTAGAGGAAGGAAATTACATATCCGGACATCAATCTTACCATCCACGCATAGGGGAGTCCTACCCGGACACGTGGGAAAGTTTTCCGCTTTATATCTTCACGGCCCATCAGTCCGGCCCACACCAAATAGCCCGGACATCCGAGGACCCCTTAATCTCCCCCAGCCCTCGCCTTCAACACGGTCTTTCAACCATGTCACCTAAGTTCTCTCCTCCCCTGGTACATCGTGTTGTGCAGCCCATGTACATCTTCCTCGCACTGGTCCGCGACAACAACCGCTAGTGTGTTTTGGTTCACCGCCGCAAGGCCCTCGGATCCTCCATCAGTTGGCTTCGGGCGGGCAATGTCCACAAAGGGAGCCCCGTAAACACCCACACCAACTTCTGGGTTGTCCTTGGTCGCCTCTGACATGCTCCCCCAAGGTTGCACCAGCTTCGTCATTGTATTAGTTCCTGCAATCATCGTGGATCACCGATCTGGTGGTCGAGCATGGTCAGGTGGAATCAAGGTTTAAGATGCTCCTCTACACCAAACCTATGGCGCCTTAAGTAATCCAGAGTGTTCCATTCCTTGGATGAGATGTTAGGTTTTGTGCCTCCTTGAATTCTGGTCGTCGTGTAGATCTTTTCAATATGCTCCAAGCTGACACCAACGCGGGTGCAGAGCCCTAGCAAAGAAGGGTGTCGGGGGAAACGACACCTATGGGACCACGAGGATCCCTTCTACAGTTGGCCGGCGCGGGGCTGTGCAAAGAGCAGGTCTGGTGGTCAGTACGAGGGGGATTTTACCCAGGTTTGGGCCGCAAGGATGCGTAATACCCTAGTCCTGCTTTGGTGTATATTTGAGTGTTCTTGAGTTCTTGAACTAGCTGCGGTGCATGCCTAGCCCAAAGGTCCGAATCCTTCCTCGGTATGCCTCGGGCCTCCTTTTATAGGTTAAAGGGGTCACCACAGTGGCACATGATAACCCACAAGTATAGGGGATCAATTGTAGCCTCTTTCGATAAGTAAGAGTGTCGAACCCAATGAGAAGCTAAAGGTAGAACAAATATTCCCTCAAGTTCTATCGACCACCGATACAACTCTACGCACGCTTAACGTTCGCTTTACCTAGAACAAGTATGAAACTAGAAGTACTTTGTAGGTGTTTTGGATAGGTTTGCAAGAATATAAAGAGCACGTAAATAAAAACTAGGGGTTGTTTAGATAAAGACACAATAAAGTTAGTATAGCGAGTGTGGAAAAGTGGTGGTAGGAGTTGCGAAATTGTCCCTAAGCAATTGACTACGTTACTAGACCGATAGCAAGTTTTATGTGGGAGAGGTCACTGCTAGCATGTCATCCCTGACTTGGAATTCTATGCACTTATGATTGGAACTATTAGCAAGCATCCGCAACTACTAACGTTCATTAAGGTAAAACCCAACCATAGCATTAAGATATATTGGTCCCTCTTCAATCCCGTGTGCATCAATTTCTATGCTAGGTTGAAGCTTCTGTCACTCTTGCCCTCCAATACATAGTCCTATCAACATACAACTAACCCTATGGTGTGATCCACGCGCGCGCTCATATGATGGGCACCAAAGGACAGCAACATAACCACAAGCAAATTAAACCAATCATAGCAATTCACCAATTACCGATAGGACAATGAAAATCTACTCAGACATCATAGGATGGCAACACATCATTGGATAATAATATGAAGCATAAAACACCATGTTCAAGTAGAGGGTACATCGGGTTGCGGGAGAGTGGACCACTGTAGATAGATGGGAGAAGGTGATGAAGATGTTGGTGAAGATGACAGAGGTGTTGGTGTAGATTGCGGTGATGATGATGGCCCCGGCGGCACTCCGGCGCCATCGGAAGCGAGGGGGAGAGAGCCCCCCTCCTTCTCCTTCTCCTTGGCCATCTCCCTAGGTGGGAGAAGGGTTCTCCCTCTGGTCCTTGGTCTCCATGGCATGGGAGTGGCGAGAGCCCCTCCGAGATTGGATTTGTCTCTCTGTCTCTCTCTGTTTCTGCTTTCCCTGATTCTGGCCTTTCACCGTTTCTTATATTCCCGGAGATCCGTAACTCCGATTGGGCTGAAATTTGGACACAATTTTTATCCGGATATTGGCTTTCTTGCGGTGAAAGAAGGGCACCAACCGCCTTATGGGGTGGCCACGAGGGCCCAGGGCGCGCCCCTCACCCTCATGGGCCCCTCGGGCATCGTCTCGCGTTGATTCCACTTCCCAAAATTCACATATATTCCAAAAAAATCTCCGTCAGTTTTTATCCCATTTGGACTCCGTTTGATATGGATTTTCTGCGAAACAAAAAACATGCAACAAACAGGAACTGGCACTGGGCACTGGATCAATATGTTAGTCCCAAAAATAGTATAAAAATTTGACAAAAGTATGTAAAAGTTGTAGAATATTGGCATGGAACAATCAAAAATTATAGATACGACGGAGATGTATCAGCATCCCCAAGCTTAATTCCTGCTCGTCCTCGAGTAGGTAAATGATAAAAATATAATTTTTGATGTGGAATGCTACCTAGCATAATCTTGATCATGTAACCTAATCATGGCATGAACATTAAGACACGAGTGATTCAAAGCAATAGTCTATCATTTGACATTAAGACAATAATACTTCAAGCATACTAATAAAGCAATCATGTCTTTTCAAAATAACATGGTCAAAGAAAGTTATCCCTACAAAATCATATGGTCTGGCTATGCTCCATCTTCACCACACAAAATATTCAAATCATGCACAAGCCCGATGACAAGCCAAGCAATTGTTTCATACTTTTGATGTTCTCAAACCTTTTCAACTTTCATGCAATACATGAGTGTGAGCCATGGATATAGCACTATAGGTGGAATAGAGTATGATGGTGGAGGTTGTGTGGAGAAGACAAAAAAGGAGAAAGTCTCACATTGACGCGACTAATCAACGGGCTAGGGAGATGCCCATCAATTGATGTCAATGCGAGGAGTAGGGATTGCCATGCAACGGATGCACTAGAGCTATAAGTGTATGAAAGCTCAAAAAGAAACTAAGTGGGTGCGCATCCAACTCGCTTGCTCACGAAGACCTAGGGCATTTTGAGGAAGCCCATCATTGGAATATACAAGCCAGGTTCTATAATGAAAAATTCCCACTAGTATATGAAAGTGACAAAATAAGAGACTCTCTATATGAAGAACATGGTGCTACTCTGAAGCACAAGTGTGGTAAAAGGATAGTAACATTGTCCCTTCTCTCTTTTCTCTCATTTTTTTATTTTTTTTAATTTTTTTGTGGGCTTCTTTGGCCTCTCTTTTTTATTTGGGCTTCTTTGGCCTCTTTTTTTTTAAGTCCGGAGTCTCATCCCGACTTGTGGGGGAATCATAGTCTCCATCATCCTTTCCTCACTGGGGCAATGCTCTAATAATGATGATAATCACACTTTTATTTACTTACAACTCAATATTACAACTCGATGTCTAGAACAAAGTATGACTCTATATGAATGCCTCCGGCGGTGTACAGGGATGTGCAATGATCTAGCATAGCAATGACATCAAAACGGACAAGACCTTAAAACATCATGCTAGCTATCTTACGATCATGCAAAGCAATATGACAATGATGCTCAAGTCATGTATATGATGATGATGGAAGTTGCATGGCAATATATCTCGGAATGGCTATGGAAATGCCATGATAGGTAGGTATGGTGGCTGTTTTGAGGAAGATATAAGGAGGCTTATGTGTGATAGAGAGTATCGTATCACGGGGTTTGGATGCACCAGCGAAGTTTGCACCAACTCTCGAGGTGAGAAAGGGCAATGCACGGTACCGAAGAGCCTACCAATGATGGAAGGGTGAGAGTGCGTATAATCCATGGACTCAACATTAGTCATAAAGAACTCACATACTTATTGCAAAAATCTATTAGCCATCAAAACAAAGTACTACGTGCATGCTCCTAGGGGGATAGATTGGTAGGAAAAGACCATCGCTCGTCCCCGACCGCCACTCATAAGGAAGACAATCAATAAATACCTCATGCTCCGACTTCGTTACATAACGTTTCACCATACGTGCATGCTACTGGAATCACAAACTTCAACACAAGTATTTCTACAATCCACAACTATCCACTAGCATGACTCTAATATCACCATCTTTATATCACAAAACTATTGCAAGGAATCAAACATATCATATTCAGTGATCTACAAGTTTTATGTAGGGTTTTATGACTAACCATGTGAATGACCAGTTCTTGTCATCTCTCTAAATAGATATAAGTGAAGCAAGAGAGTTTAATTCTTTATACAAAAGATATGCCCATGCTCTAACAAATATAAGTGAAGCAAAAGAGCATTCTACAAATGGCGATTTTCTATGTGAAGAGAAACAGGCAATCCAAACTTCAAATGATATAAGTGAAGCACATGAAGAATTCTATAAAGCCATACTCAAAAAATATAAGTGAAGTGCAATGAGCATTCTATAAACCAACCAAGGACTATCTCATACCAGCATGGTGCATAAATTAAAGTGAAACTAAATGCAAAAGACGCTCCAAGATTTGCACATATCGCATGAACGAAACGAATCCGAAAACATACCGATACTTGTTGAAGAAAGATGGGATGCCTTACGGGTCATCCCCAAGCTTAGATGCTTGAGTCTCCTTGAATATTTACTTGGGGTGCCTTGGGCATCCCCAAGCTTGAGCTCTTGCCTCTCCTCCTTCTCCTCACATCGAGACATCCTCGATCTTCGAACACTTCATCCACACAAAACTCAACAGAAAGTTCGGTAAGATCCGTTAGTATAATAAAGAAAATCACTACTCTAAGTACTATTGCAAACCAATTCGTATTTTTTTCATTTTATCTACTGTAATATAACTTTTACATGGCTTAATCCACTGATAGAAATTGATAGTTTCATCAAAACAAGCAAACTATGCATCAAAAACAGAATCTGTCTTAAACAGGACAGTCTATAGTGATCTGAACATTCACCATACTTCTAGTACTCCAAAAATTCTGCCAAAATTAGGAAAAAAATTGTATAGAAAGACAGTGCAAAAAGTTTCAGAACTGTTTGACTTCCAGTAAAAAATGTAAAATCGCGCACTACAGCCGAAGTTTCTGTTTTGTACCGCACAAACCAACAAGCAATGTAAACATCCTAAAGGCAAACCTTGGCACATTATTTTTATTTTTAAACTTTATAAAAGCACACAACAGAAATAAATGACTCTCTAAAACTTCCGGGTTGTCTCCCTGGCAGCGCTTTCGTTAAAGCCATTAAGCTAGGCATATAGTGCTGAAGTAATGGATCCACCCGGATCCCAAGGTATATCAAAGCCAATTTTAATTAACAATGATTTGGGATTTAGTAGTGAGCACAAAGTAAAATATATCATACAACAACGAAGTCTAACTCTCTTCCTATGCATCGGCATGTCATAAAAGAACAATTCATGCACACATAGTAAAGGCCAATGCATAGTATAAACGGTTTCTTGCAATTTTATCTTGTTGGAAACATGGAGAGGCGGAGATGTAGTTCCTCTCTCATAATAATTGCAAGTAGGAGCAGCAAGCACATGCATATTATATTTATCAAAATCATCATGTGTAGTAGTAAAACACAACCCATCAATATAATCCTTAATAAGGGCAAACTTCTCCGATATAGTGTAGTCGGAAGAATTCAAAAAGATAATATGACTATCATGCGTGGGTGCAATAGCAACAATTTCATGTTTAACATAAGGAACTATAGCAAGTTCATCTCCATAAGCATAATTCATATTGGCATCTTGGCCACAAGCATAGCAAGCATCATCAAAAAGGGATATTTCAACAGAATCAACGGGATCATAACAATCATCATAGCAATCATCCTTCGGTAAGAATGAAGGGACATTAAACAATGTATGAGTTGGAGGGTTACTCTCATTAGAAGGTGGGCACGGGTAGCTAATCCGCTCTTCCTCCTTTTGTTCTTCGCTCTCCTCATCATCTTTTTCATCCAGTGAGCTCACAGTTTTATCAATTTCTTCTTCCATATACTCCTGCAAAATGTTAGTCTCTTCTTGGACAGAGGAGGAGTCCTCAAGAAATGGTTTAACATAGGCATGAGAAGCATAATTATCATAACAATATTTAAGTATGGCAAAATATTCAGATTTGTAAAGAGTAGCATCATACGTTTCAATCAAAGAAGCAATTTCATAAGCTCCCTTAAAAGCAACAAATTCTTCAATTTGTTGAACATCATAGTAATTATAAACACCCTTAGCATACGAAGATACGATTCCATTATCACTAACCTCACATTGGTAGGGAAGGTGTTTCTTAGGGTTTTCAGAACAACAAGTAACATCATATATTTCACATAAATTCCAAGCATAGCATTGCAAACCATGGATTTGATCCAGTAAAAGTTTCCCTTTTTGAGATAAGCGGTGTCGCACATAACAAGCATGCTCACCTAAAGATTTTCCCTCAACTAAGCTAGTTGGGGTTTCAGCACGAGCACAAAGGGATCGAAGATGATCCAAGTAAAAAGCTTCAGGAGTGTGATAGATTTTGAGTGGTTCTTCAACCATTGGTGTAGTAGGTACAACTAATTTTTTTGGTATTTTGCGTTTCCTACCCATAACTAAAGATAGAAAACAAGAGCACAAAATAAAAACTACTTAGTGATAAAGCAAACAAGCACACACGAAAATATTCACCCCACGCTATAACTCCCCGGCAACAGCGCCAGAAAAAGGTCTTGATAACCCACAAGTATAGGGGATCAATTGTAGCCTCTTTCGATAAGTAAGAGTGTCGAACCCAACGAGGAGCTAAAGGTAGAACAAATATTCCCTCAAGTTCTATCGACCACCGATACAACTCTACGCACGCTTAACGTTCGCTTTACCTAGAACAAGTATGAAACTATAAGTACTTTGTAGGTGTTTTTGGATAGGTTTGCAAGAATATAAAGAGCACGTAAATAAAAACTAGGGGCTGTTTAGATAAAGAAGCAATAAAGTTAGTATAGCGAGTGTGGAAAAGTGGTGGTAGGAGTTGCGAAATTGTCCCTAAGCAATTGACTACTTTACTAGACCGATAGCAAGTTTTATGTGGGAGAGGCCACTGCTAGCATGTCATCCCTGACTTGGAATTCTATGCACTTATGATTGGAACTATTAGCAAGCATCCGCAACTACTAACGTTCATTAAGGTAAAACCCAACCATAGCATTAAGATATATTGGTCCCCCTTCAATCCCGTATGCATCAATTTCTATGCTAGGTTGAAGCTTCTGTCACTCTTGCCCTCCAATACATAGTCCTATCAAAATACAACTAACCCTATGGTGTGATCCACGCGCGCGCTCATATGATGGGCACCAAAGGACAGCAACATAACCACAAGCAAATTAAACCAATCATAGCAATTCACCAATTACCGATAGGACAATGAAAATCTACTCAGACATCATAGGATGGCAACACATCATTGGATAATAATATGAAGCATAAAACACCATGTTCAAGTAGAGGGTACAGCGGGTTGCGGGAGCGTGGACCGCTATAGATAGATGGGGGAAGTTGATGAAGATGTTGGTGAAGATGACGGAGGTGTTGGTGTAGATTGTGGTGATGATGATGGCCCCATCGGCACTCCGGCGCCACCGGAAGCGAGGGGGAGAGAGCCCCCCTCCTTCTCCTTCTTCCTTGGCCTTCTTCCTAGGTGGGAGAAGGGTTCTCCCTCTGGTCCTTTGTCTCCATGGCATGGGAGGGGCGAGAGCCCCTCCGAGATTGGATCTGTCTCTCTGTCTCTCTCTGTTTTTGCGTTCCCTGATTCTGGCCTTTCACCGTTTCTTATATTCCCAGAGATCCGTAACTCTGATTGGGCTGAAATTTGGACACGATTTTTATCCGGGTATTGGCTTTCTTGCGACGAAAGAAGGGCACCAACCGCCTTACGGGGTGGCCACGAGGGCCCAGGGCGCGCCCCTCACCCTCGTGGGCCCCTCGGGCATCGTCTCGCATTGATTCCACTTCCCAAAATTCACATATATTCCAAAAAAAATCTCCGTCAGTTTTTATCCTGTTTGGACTCCGTTTGATATGGATTTTCTGTGAAACAAAAACATGCAACAAACAGGAACTGGCACTGGGCACTGGATCAATAAGTTAGTCCCAAAAATAGTATAAAAAGTTGCCAAAAGTATGTAAAAGTTGTAGAATATTGGCATGGAACAATAAAAAATTATAGATACAATAGAGACGTATCAGCACACAGGAGGTGGAAAGTATATACAGTGTACAAGCTTATCGCCTGACATCACAGGACAAAACGCATTTAATGCGCTACTTAGGTGTCCTCTTGCTTTATCGGGGACGGCAACGAAGCCCGTCCCGTCCGTCGCTACCTCGCCTTGCTTCGACACGCATCCTCGCCAACGAGGCATGCAAGGCCATGCAGGCTGGCAGGTTGCTGAGCTGGCGCGGTGGCAGGGTCTTCACAAAGATCTGCATGCCACCACGCAGGTGCTTGACTAGTTGGTCTAGAAGACACGCCCTGCCATGTGGGCACTTGCCTAGTTGGTGGGTCGGCCGCTGAGCTGGGTCGGCGACGGGGCGGGAAAGCCTTCCCGCGATCTTGCTGATATCCCCGGCAAGGGTCTTGCCGGGGCCTTGCGGGCGCCCTCGGCAAGGATCTTGCCGGTGCCTTGTGGGTATCTTCAGCAGGAGCCTTGCCGGGGCCTCGTGGGCGTCCTCGGCAAGGAGCCTCGCTGGTGCCTTCGGCAAGAGCCTTGCCGGGGCCTCGTGGGCATCCTTGGCAAGGAGCCTTGCCGGTGTCTTGTCTTCTGGTTCTCATCTAGGCCTCGCAGGCCTTTTGTCTTCACAAAGATCTGCAGGCCACCAAGCAGGCGCCTCCCGAGCCTTGGTCCCAATGTTGTCGATGGTGTCGGAACTCTCAGGTTCAAGGGTGGCGGCCTTGCTGGTGTTGGGTAAGTTGCCCCGGCAAGGCTCTCGTCGGGGCTACGTGGGCCGCCCCGGCAAGGCCCTTGCCGGGGGAAGCCCACCTTGTCGCTTTGCTCTTCGGGCCTCTGGCTTGGGTGCTTGCCTTGGCAGTCTCGCGTCTTTGCTTCCTCTGCCCCGCCAAGCATGGCCGCAGGCGCGGCTACGACTGCCCGTGCACAAGTAAAGGGGTACAGAAGGGCCCCTACTTTTGTACACCGACAGGAGCCCCTGGGCCTGGGCCACACATAAGCGCAGAGCATTGTTGGGCCAGGCCCAGAACGGTGTGCGGGCAGACGTGGCAGAGTTTTTATTGTCGTAACTCCTTCGCCAGTTGCGTTTACCCATGACCCGCATTGAATGCGCGACGTGGGGGCGTGCGTGGAGCGGTTGCTGCCCGCTTGCATCACGTCATGGTAAATGGTAAACAGGCGGCCTGCGTCTTCCCCATAAAAAGGAAAAACTGCAGGGGCACTGCTCATTTACCCCCTGCGCCTTTTCCAATCTCGGAACCGTTGTTCCCCTCTTATTCCTCAAGCGCAATACCGAAGCTCTCGCCTCTGCTCGCCACCGCCGCGCCTCCATTGCCCTTGATCCCTCATCCCTTCTCAGCCGCCATGGAACCCAAGGCCAGCAAGGGCAAGGGAGCGGCCAAGGACGCCGGGGAGAAGGAGGCGCCGGAGAGCGAATTGGCGGCGCTTTGAATGCAGTGCGCCCTCTTCTCATCGACGGTCAATGCGCTCACCCTCAGGGACATGTTCAGGCCCCTGTGGGGAAGGGAGACGTCGGGGCACCCTGCTACGTGCATCATCCCCGCCGCCTTCGCCGAGGCCGGTCCAAACCGGTACCCCTTCTTCGTCGATTACTTCTCCTGTGGGCTCTGCCCTCCTTTCTCTGATTTCTTCAATGATATCATGCACACCTACTGCTTCCACCTTCTGGATTTCACGCTGAACGCCGTGGCGTGCATGGCCTTCTTCGCTCACCTTTGTGAGGGCTTCGCCGGAGTACTGCCCAACACGGTGCTCTTCCGTCACTACTTCACCCCTCGCATCCAACCAGGGGTGCCATTTCTGGCTGCATCACTTGGATTCCGAGGACCCAGAACAAGGGCACGTACCCGGAGGGCGCCCAGAAGGAGAGGTGGGAAGAGTGGCGGGGCCGGTGGTGCTGGAATGAAGAGATAGATCCGCAGGAGTTCTGCTGGGTCCGCCGGAGTCCGCCGGTCCGTCGCAAGGACTGGGGCGATCTCGACGCCAACGACAAGAAGCTCACGGTTGCCACCACCAGGATCCATCGCCTCACTTCAGCCGGGCTCACCCTTGAGATGATTGGGGATAACTTCATCCGCCATTGGATCGCCCCACTGCACAACAAGGGGAGGCCGGCCTGGGACTTTAGGAACGCGGCGACGTCATGAGGCTCCGCCCAGGCCTGAAGCACAACTTCACGGTGCTGCAGCATGCCCATCTCTGCCAGAGGCTCTTTCAGCTCAAGGTGGACGAGGCTGGCGGGGTCGAGAGGACCGGCAAGGCCGAGAAGGCCGAGAAGGCCGGCAAGGCCGAGAAGACCGGCAAGGCCATCAAGGCCGTCAAGGCCGACGGATCTCTGTTTGGGTTGCCAACGGGAGTGGTCCCGTTGAGAAACAACTCTCGCCAGACCGCCATCATCGCCATGATGCCGGAATTCAACGTGCATGGCCTCGATCCGAGCTGGGCCGAGCCGGAAGCAGAGCGGGTGCAGGCCTTCTTCGACAACCTGTCAGAGAAGTACGTTCGTGACGAGCCACTGCTTGTCCATGACACCACCAAGGCGGAGCTGGAGTACATCGCCGCCAGGGCGGAGGAGGCAGCACTCGCCAAGGAGGCCGGCAGCATCGACACCATGGAGGACGAGGCCGACACGGCCGCAGAAGAGAAAGAGCTCGCCGAATGGGCGGGAGCCACCGGGGAAGCCAGTAGCGCCGGCGCCGGGGCTCCCCTTGTTGAAGACGTGGTCGAGGAATCGACCGAAGAGGAGACCGAGGCGGAAGACTCAACGGCCTCGGGGAGGAAACGGGTCCTGCGGTGGGCTAGCTCCGGCGAGCCGGTCCGGCCCGGCAGGACCACGCAGCGGCAACTGGCCCAGGCGCAGCCCGTGCAACGGACGAGGGCTGCGGCAGCAAAGGAGGTAGCGGTTGCTGCCTCCTCTTCATCCAAGCAGCCCAGAACTCCATCCCCTTCTCCTCCCCTCGCGGATGCCGGCCTTGAGGCCGACTTTGATCTTGGGTCCTTTAGCCCGAAGAGCAAGAGGAGGCCAGCGGAGGAAGAGGTGGAGGACGAGTAAGTATTTTGCCTCTTATCATCTCCTGATCCTCCGCCCGCCTGTGCCATCTTTCTTTATCTTGACTCCATCTTCATAGGGATACGGAGACGCTGGCCCAGAGGGCGGCGAAGAGGGCCAAAGCTTCGATGGGCGACAAGCCCCCGGTGAGTGCTCAGCGCACGCCGGTGGTGGTGGAGATCAGCCTGGACAACAGCCCTCGACGCAGCTCCCGTCTCAGCCCCCAGCGTAAGTTTATTACCCACTCATCGGTGGGCGTTGGGGTACGAATCTTTGGTGCTGACCTTGTTGGGTTTGCAGGAGGAGAGCGGCAGTAGGAGGAGTCACTGAGGGCCACTCCCAACACGCCGTCCCCATCGACCACACCGCCCAGAGGGGCATCCCCAGCAAGGGCATCTACCGACGAGCCCACGCACATGGAGGAAGAGGAGGCGAGCTTGGGCGCTAGCGGCTCCGTCCCGGCCACGAACGTTGGCGGGGAGTGAACTTCTTCACAGCTTGGCACAGGTAAGCGGCCTGCCTCCTGTCCCTGTTTTTCCTTCTTTCTTCTTTTTTTGCTTTAGTTCTAAACTTTGGTCTTGGCCTTGCTTCATTTTCCTTTCTGGTTTCTAGACCCTCCTTCGATGGATCAGGAGGATATCGACACCGTCATCGAGGAGATCGCCAGGGATGCCGAAGCCGAGGTCGCCAAGGTCGCGGCTGGGGAAGCCGCCAAGTCCGCCGCCGAGGAGGCCGCCAAGGGGCCTGCCGAGGGGGCTGCCAAGGATTCCGCTGAGGAGGAGGTGGCCAACGACCAACCTTCCTCCCCTGCAGCCCCCGCCCCGAGCAAGTACTTGAGGGTGGGCGACGACTTGTTCGTTCGCCTCCCAGGGATGGCGGGCAGCAAAGCGCCAGCCGAAGGGGAGGTGTTCGACGACGAGGCTCTCACCACCGCCGGGCTCCAGGTTGTTGACGAACCGAGCGTCGGCGATGACGACTCTCAGGAGGAGCAGCTTCTCCAAGCCATGGGCGCCAACTTCTAGAAGCTCTAGGTGCTCCACCGTGCCCGCCAAGACAAGGTGAAATCCAGAATGGCGGCGGTGGACAAGGCGGAGGCAGATTTTGAGGAGCGCGTCACTCAGACGCAAGCCTGGTTCGGCGAGGCCCGGGATGAACTAAGGGCTGCCCAGGGTGAGCTGGAGGAGTGCAAGCGAGACCTTGTCCTGAAGCAGGCCGACATTGAGAAGGCTCCGGAGGTGGCGAAGGAGCAGGCTGCCAAGGACGAGGCTGCCCGGCAGCAGCAGCAGGCCCTGCTAAATAGCTAGGAGGAAGACCTCGCTGCTCGTGAGCAGGCGCTTGCCGCCACGCTCCGTGGCAAGGACGAGGAAATCAAGAAGATCGTCGTGCAGCAGACCTAGGAGCTGGAGCAGAGGCATAAAGATGCACTCAATGCTCTGGCCCGGGACCATGCCGGCGAGGTGGAGAAGCTGGAGCTGGAGCGGGATGGGCTGAAGAAGGAGATCTCGGAGCTAACGAAGGAGAGGGACACGGCCAACCGCACTCTAGCAGATTCGCAGGTCGCCATCTCCGACAAGGCCAAGCTGCTCTCCGAGGCCAACAACTCCATCAATGACCTGAAGCGGAAACTGGACGGCTTGGAGAGGACGCTTTTAGAGGCCAAGGCCTGTGAGGAGACCCTGAACAAGGCCCTGGAGGACGAGAGGCGGCTGCGGAGCGATGATGCTACCGCCCACAAGGATCACGTGAACAGCGTAAACCTCTGGATCAGCCGCCTCGTCGACATTGCGGAGAGGCTCACCATGCAGCTGGCCGCCATGGGCATGCCGAACTTCAGGTACTCCCCGGAGGCGAACATAAGCCCTAATGCCAGGCTGACCTTGTTCTTCGAGGGCGTCCTCGAAGCCCTGGAGCAGCTCCGCTCCAACCGAGCAGTTTATCTGGCCAACGAGTTCCGGAGGCTCCGCCGGGGCGCCCTGACCAAGCTGCTCACCAAGGTGGCATTCTGGAACCCCAGCATCGACTTCACCGATGCACTGGAGAGCTTGCCGGAGGATGCGAACCTCGCGGCACTCGAGGAGCGTATCGAGCCCGTCATCAGCTGCGTCGATGGGGTCAAGAGGGTGGAGGGCCAGCGCCGAGACTAGGCACCCCATTTCTCATTGCCGCTGCGAGTTCATGACCAAGACAATTTTATCTTAAGTTAAAACCGCAGCAACCATTGATGTAATATAACTCTGCAGTACTCTGAAGTGATGCATGCTATCTTCCTGTCTGGTCATTCTTTGTATGTACATACCCTACGCTTAGTTGGATAGGTTTGCCGGCGCGTAAACCCAAACCGCGGCGCTTTGAGGACGGATCCTTAGCGGCCTGCCGGGCATGCTTGCTGCCGGGCAAGCCACCTTGCCATTCTTGGCGCAGCCGCTTGAACTGTTGAGCGGACTTGAAACAGAGCAAGGGCGTTGCCAATAGCAGAAGGGCTCCCTTGCGTGCAGGTTTTCCATACAAGGAACAAAACCTTTCGAGGAGAATAGCTCTATAAAAAGGAAATTGCTCAAGGTTTTTGCGTGACTTAGCTTTTTCCTCACCACGCGAATGGTTGCCGCAGCCGTAGACAACGCTGCTCGCTCGTCCCACCTTCCTTCTTGGAGCCATGGTGATGAAGAAGACTGCTACACTAACTACCAGACCAGATTTTCGCAACTGCGCCCCCTACCTGGCGCGCCAAAGATGTCGGGGGAAACGACACCTATGGGACCACGAGGATCCCTTCTACGGTTGGCGGGCGTGGGGCTGTGCAAAGAGCAGGCTTGGTGGTCAGTACGAGGGGGATTTTACCCAGGTTCGGGCCGCAAGGATGCGTAATACCCTAGTCCTGCTTCGGTGTATATTTGAGTGTTCTTGACTTCTTGAACTAGCTGCAGTGCATGCCTAGCCCAAAGGTCCGAATCCTTCCTCAATATGCCTCGGGCCTCCTTTTATAGGTCAAAGGGGTCGCCACAGTGGCACACAGGAGGTGGAAAATATATACAGTGTACAAGCTTATCGCCTGACATCACAGGACAAAATGCATTTAATGCGCTACTTAGGTGTCCTCTTGCTTTATCGGGGATGGCAACGAAGCCCGTCCCGTCCGTCGCCGCCTCGCCTTGCTTCGACGCGCGTCCTGGCCAACGGGGCATGCAAGGCCATGCAGGCTGGCAGGTTGCTGAGCTGGCGCGGTGGCAGGGTCTTCACGAAGATCTGCATGCCACCACGCAGGTGCTTGACTACTTGGTCTAGAAGCCACGCCCTGCCACGTGGGCACTTGCCTAGTTGGTGGGTCGGCCGCTGAGCTGGGTCGGCGACGGGGCGGCAAAGCCTTGCCGCGATCTGGCTGATATCCCCGGCAAGGGTCTTGCCGGGGCCTTGCGGGCGCCCTCGGTAAGGATCTTGCCGGGGCCTTGTGGGTATCTTCGGCGGGAGCCTTGCCGGGGCCTCGTGGGCGTCCTCGGCAAGGAGCCTCACTGGTGCCTTCGGCAAGAGCCTTGCCGGGGCCTCGTGGGCGTCCTCGGCAAGGAGCCTTGCTGGTGTCTTGTCTTCTGGTTCTCATCTAGGCCTCGCAGGCCTTTTGTCTTCACAAAGATCTGCAAGCCACCAAGCAGGCGCCTCCCGAGCCTTGGTCCCAATGTTGTCGATGGTGTCGGAACTCTCAGGTTCAAGGGTGGCGGCCTTGCTGGTGTTGGGTAAGTTGCCCCGGCAAGGCTCTTGCCGGGGCTACGTGGGCCGCCCTGGCAAGGCCCTTGCCGGGGGAAGCCCATCTTGTCGCTTTGCTCTTCGCGCCTCTGGCTTGGGTGCTTGCCTTGGCAGTCTCGCGTCTTTGCTTCCTCTGCCCCGCCAAGCATGGCCGCAGGCGCGGCTACGACTGCCTGTGCACAAGTAAAGGGGTACAGAAGGGCCCCTACTTTTGTACACCGACAAAGGGGCGGACAAGGTTGCAACAGGTCCATACCACACCCAGGAGGGCATGGCAATATCACCAGGAAACAGTCGTGGCGGCGGCGGGGCATCGGGCGTCGCCCCTGGGTGGCCTAACCCTAGCATGACGAGCCTAACCCTAGCATGACGAAAAAACGCATATGATCTTTTCGATTGCCCTTGTTCAATTTGTTGAGACATGTATACTAGAGCCCTAACAAACAGGCCAAGCTTGGCAGCATGGGTTTACCAAAACCGCGGTAATCTAAATCGTCGGCACTTAAATGACTAGGCAATTATCACTGCCATGTTGATTTTTTTTTTAAAGATACCTTTTTCTGAAAACACGATACTGGGAATAGTATGATTTACAAAACTGTGGTATTTGTAGATGGTAAACACATCGGAATTTCCCAAACCGTGGTTTAGAAAAAAAACACGGGGCTAGGAGCAGAGAAGAGAAGTCAATCGGAAGAATCGTAAAAGCCTGGAGCTATCTTGGGAACTAAAAAAGAATCGGAATGGGAAGTATTTATTTCTTTCTTTAAATACTCTAAAAAAACAAGCTGCCAACCGCGGCCTTGGAGTTTTGAAAAGAAAAATACGACGATGAGTGTTTTCAACAGAAAATTGTGACAAGATGATAAACATGGGTATACGCCTTAACCTTTTCTTTATATTATAGTGCACATCGATTAATTTATGGTGAATAAACCCTAGAGGGTTGATATTATGTATTCTTTAGTTCTTTCATCAACTCAGATTTTGGAGCCCAAAATATCACAATCATGAAAGCAAACAGATTTTGACGAAAAGAAGCTTAATGTACATCATCAGTAGAGAGAATAGACAAAAAGGACACTACGGTAGAACAGGACATCTGATCTGAGCACATGCGTGACAAACATGTAGAGCAGGTATCCCTCGTCTGATTTCTTGAATGTTTTAATCTGATTCTCGAAATGAAAATTTGAAAAATAAAAAATAGTGCACATCGATTAATTTATGGTGAATAAACCCTAGAGGGTTGATATTATGTATTCTTTAGTTCTTTCATCAACTCAGATTTTGGAGCCCAAAATATCACAATCATGAAAGCAAACAGATTTTGACAAAAAGAAGCTTAATGTACATCATCAGTAGAGAGAATAGACAAAAAGGACACTACGGTAGAACAGGACATCTGATCTGAGCACATGCGTGACAAACATGTAGAGCAGGTATCCCTCGTCTGATTTCTTGAATGTTTTAATCTGATTCTCGAAATGAAAATTTGAAAAATAAAAAATAGTGCACATCGATTAATTTATGGTGAATAAACCCTAGAGGGTTGATATTATGTATTCTTTAGTTCTTTTTTTTGCGCATAATGTATTCTTTAGTTCTTTCATCAACTCAGATTTTGGAGCCCAAAATATCACAATCATGAAAGCAAACAGATTTTGACAAAAAGAAGCTTAATGTACATCATCAGTAGAGAGAATAGACAAAAAGGACACTACGGTAGAACACGACATCTGATCTGAGCACATGCGTGACAAACATGTAAAGCAGGTACCCCCGTCTGATTTCTTGAATGTTTTAATCTGATTCTCGAAATGAAAATTTGAAAAATAAAAAATACGCCGTTGCCGGGGATCGAACCCGGGTCACCCGCGTGACAGGCGGGAATACTTACCACTATACTACAACGACTTTGTTGAATTTATTTCTATAGCTAGAAATAAAACCATAGGTCGACCACTGAACCTATCACACCGGCAATTTTTTTTTTAGCACAGAAGCTGATATAAAGAGCATCAACAGAGGAGGCGATGCATTGAAAATCAAATAGATTACCAGCCACCAGGTCGGTGCTAATGTAAGCGTGAGAGTATTTACTGGCTCCCAGCTTGCACACATCAGGGGACTAAGATAAAGAGCCTTGTGAAGTTCTACCTCACACGACATCATCCTCCCGCCCTCTCCGGCTATAAAATCCCAACGGTGAAGCTTCCCCATCATGTAAACCATGTCCGTCTCCTCCACTCCCTGGTCACCGCTGCCTCCTCCTCATTCACTAGCCACCGGCTCCTAGTCACTTCATCGATGACAATGTTGTCGTGTCGGCCCGCAGGGTATTGGCTCGACAACGAGAGTTTGCTTTCACAGTTGCCTCATCTCCCTGCGCTGCACTTCTTGTGGCTACCAGAACATTCTCCTCACGCCACGAGACATGGGACGACTGGTGTGGCGGCGGGCGTAGTGGACCTGTTGCCTCAGGCGCCATCGTCCAACGATAAGATTATATCATCGCCTTCGATGCCTCCCAACCTCCGCCCCGTCTCCTTTGAGACCGAGACCGAGACCTGGGACACAATCAGGGTCGTTATGGACCTCTCCGCCCGCAATGTGGAGCATCGCTGCCGCGAAGGACGCGCCTTCAGTAACGCTTAGGTCTTGTACAATGCAAGGTGCTTACGGAAGGTGTTTAGCAAAATAAACTAGGTTTTCCTTAAACGTCGGTGCTTATTTGTACTCCCTCCGTTACTAAATATAAGTCTTTTTAGAGATTTCACTATGAACTAGATATGGAGCAAAATGAGTGAACTACACTCTAAAATATGTCCAGATACATCTGTATGTAGTTTGTAGTGAAATCTCTAAAAAGACTTACATTTAGGAACGGAGGGAGTACATGCTAGACGCTTAATTAGGCGTCTTTCCTGTAGAAATAGACACCGGTGCTTTAGAAAAGACTTAGTTTATTTTTGTAAGCACCTTCCTAAGGATTTAGCATTGTACAAGGTCTTATGTCCTGCAAACGATGGCGGGGAGGAGGAGTGGCATATCACCCTCTCTTCGCTCGACGCTCTGAGGAGGAGTGGACGGTCATGCATAGCACGACCGTCGTTGGAGGCTCGATCTGCCGCTACACGACCACACCCGCTTCTACCTCGACGAGGACTAGATGACATTAGTCTTTGCATTGTATCTTGTGCCTGTTTTCTAAAAAGCACGCCCACCTTTGCATTCAGCCTGACTGCAACCATTATTGGATTATATCAACGGATTCATCGTAAGGTCTGCGAGAGAATTTGCACGATGCCTTTTTGGTTTGCTTGATGCTAGCTCTAATATACGCATTTTCTTAAAAAACAACTCTAAGGGCATCTCCAACGACAATTTGTAATCCTACCGCATCCGTCCGCAAACATCGGGGACCAGTCCGCACACGTGAATGCGAGAGGCCGCCATCCAACTCTAGTCGTATACATTTTGACAGCATTTCAAACTAATCGGACAAAATTCGTTCAAACACGTCACGACGAATTTTCATTACATTTCGAACATCTAAAAAAAAGACCCGACCCTAAACCTATCTTACGGGGACGGCGCTCGACGTCCAAGCCCGTGTCGTCCTTCATTCACCGTCTTCACGACCACCGACGATAAGACCGATGAAGTGAAGGTGCGGTCTCCGGCAAGGAAGACTAGAACACGGGAGACGGACCGGCCCACATGAGACACAAGGCAACACCACCTCACGTGGCCTACTCATTCCTCGGAGGACTCCGCGACCTGTCTGTAGTCGGTGGACGTGAGGTCCACAATGGGAATGGTGGCGCCGGTGCTGTCTTCGTCCTACCAGGCGGGCTGATGGTTCGTCGTCCGCATCTGACGTTGTTCTCCGCGATCGCCTACAAAAGCACCTCCGCGGAGGCCGCTTCATGGCGAGCGGCGGCTTGAGTGCGGACATGATCGTAGATGGCACCCTACTCCGCGACGAAGTTGGGGTCTGCCACGGCCTCCTTGCTCGCCCGCTCGCCGTTGATATGGCCCTTCGCCAATCGGTGCTGCTCCAGGAGGAACATGTTGTACCACTATTCCTCCTGCGCCTTTTGAAACACCGACGGAGGCGCCAGCGCAGGCTGCACCTCCGCCATGGCGGTGTTGTAGTGCGCATGCGCCTGCTCCATGATGAAGCCAGCGTGCACAGAAGGCGCGGGAGCCGGGGCGGTGTCGTTGGAGCTAGTCTCCATTGTGGTCTCATCCTCATCGTTGGAGACTTCGGGCGAGCTGGCCAGCAAGTCGGCCTTGATCCATCTGGCACGACGGCCAGGGCGGCTGTCGGCGTCCTGGAAACGGGGGTGCCCAGACTTGCCTGCCTGCGGCCCGTGGCGTGGCTTCATCAACGGCCCGGTACGGCCCAGCTTCAGCAGCAAGAACTCAAGACCCTCGCGAGGGGCCAAGCCTCGCGAGGCGGACGACATCAAGACCTCCCTAGGGGCGGCCTCGTCAGGCTGGCTCCCGAGGAGCGGAGATATCTATGCAGGGTGCACCTCGCGAGGTTCACGTGACGTGAGCCATGACGACCAAGGCCAGGCGGGTGCCAGTGGGCGCAATGTACCCGTTTCCTCTTTGGTGCTAAGGAGGCAAGCGCAGGCGCGGAGTCCCGAGGGATCAAGGAAAGGTTTCCATATCGGTGCAACAAGACCAAGACCGCCAGGACGGCAGGACGGAGGTCATCGCGGAGCCCACAACAGCGTCACCACCAGAGCCTTTGGCAGGCGAAGACTACTTTTGTCAAGATAACTTGTACTAGTTGTCTCCCTTCAAATTTGGTCGTTGTGGAATCCCTTCCCGCCTACATTTGGAAAGAGGACCAAGGCCACTATAAATAGGACCTAGCCACCACCGTAGCAAGGACGGATCAATTCCACCCGGACCACCTCACCAGCTGATCGAGCTCAAGAACACCTCACCTCCTGAGGATGTTCACCCACTGTATTAGTTCATCCTCGGCCCCTCGAGGCAATCCACCACAAAGCTGGACTAGGGTATTACACCGCAAGGTGGCCCGAACCAGGATAAATCTCGGTGTCCCTTGTTCTTTGGGTTCGTCAAGCTAGGCCGTGGGATCGTTGAGCGAGCAGGCTGGGGAAAGAGAGTCCTTCATGCGCACCCCAGAGTTCGAACCTCTCAAGGGTGTGCGGAACCCGTAATCCGACATTTGGCGCGCCAGGTAAGGGTGTGTCGAAGCTTCGCCTCTCCATCTGCTCCACCTCCCGTCCGCTTTGTCTCTCCGTTCGGCTCTCATGGTAGGCACCGCACCTTCGGCTGGATCGACGGGCGCGCACGGAGGCGCCATGGGCCTCCGAGCCTTCACCCCTGCCTTACGACAAGTGCAGTGGTCACACCAGTTCAAGCCGGAGATGCCGCCTCGCTACGTTGGCACGGCGGACCCAGCGGCCTTCCTCCTGGCGTACGAGGAGGCCGTTCGGAAAGCCGGAGGTGACGACAAGGTCATGGCTAACTGGTTTCCCATGGCCCTCGCCGGCGTGCCGCGCGTCTGGCTGCTCAACCTGCCGGGATCTTCTATGGCCTCCTGGGAAGAGCTGTGCGATCTATTCGTCACGCGCTTCGAAGCACCGACGCCCCTCGCCATTGCAACTCTCCTCGGCGGTTCGTAGGCGCCACCCTCCGATCGCCATGTCAAGTAGTTCTTCCGCCAAATGGGTGCCGCCTCCGTGTAACAGGGAGCTCCTCCGGGATGGGCGGCGCCTAAGGCCGACCTCACCTTCGACTCAGGGGACCATCCGGCGACCACCGCTGGCTCAGGCGCGCTCCCGATGCTCTGCACACCCACCATCTGCAACGTGGCGGTAACCAAGACCCTCATCGACGGCGAGGCTGGCCTCAACGTGCTCTCCGTGGAAGCTTTCGGCTTACTCCACATGCCACACGGCCGGCTCCACCCCACCAAGCCCTTCTCGGGGGTTTGCAGCGGTTCCACTAGCCCTCTGGGGCAGATCCGCCTCCCTGTCACCTTCGGCACCCGCGACAACTACCGCACCGAGCTTATCGACTTCGACATCGCCCGCATCGATCTCCCATACAACGCCGTCCTCGGGTACCCGGCCCTGGCTCAGTTCATGGCGGCAACCCATCCTGCCTACAACCTCATGAAGATGCCGGGAAACAGCGGCGCCCTCACAGTGGCTGGAGACACCAAGGAGGCCCTGACGGCCCTCAAGCTCGCCTTCAGGGCCGCAGCAGCAGCACACCCAACTGACGAAACAGCACCTGGGGCCCAGGGGGCTGCGCCGGCAAAGAAGAAACAGTTGTTTTCTCAAGATCGGGCCAAGACAAAGCAGGTACCGGTCGACGAGGACGGGGCCTCAGGAGCCACCTTCACCATAGGTGCCGACCTCGCCCCGGACCAGGAGAAGGAATTGGTGAACTTCTTACGTAAGAATAAGGAGGTATTTGCCTGGGAGCCCAAGCAACTGGTTGGGATCCCAAGGGGGATAATCGAGCACCACCTGAAGGTGTGCCCTAACGTGCGCCCAGTGAAGCAGAAGGCGCGGCGACAGTCCACGGAGAAGCAGTCCTTCATCGTCCAGGAGACCCACAAGCTGCAAGAAGTAGGTGTCATCCACGAGGTATGGTACCCGGAGTGGCTGGCGAACCCGATCGTCGTGCCCAAGAAAGGCGGGAAGGAACACATGTGCGTCGACTTCACCAACCTCAACAAGGCCTGCCCTCAAGATCCGTTCCCGCTTCCACGCATCGACCAGATCGTCGACTCCACCGCCGAGTGCGACCTGCTATGATTCTTAGATGCCTTCTCGGGCTACCATCAGATCAAGATGGCGGTGCAGGGCGTTGAGAAGACGGCCTTCTTGACCCCGTGTGGGGTATACTGCTACACCTGCATGCCATTCGGGCTGCGCAACGCTAGGGCGACTTTCCAGCGACTGGTGTGTTGGAAATATGCCCTAGAGGCAATAATAAAATGGTTATTATTATATTTCCTCGTTCATGATAATTGTCTATTGTTCATGCTATAATTGTGTTATCCGGAAATCGTAATACATGTGTGAACACATAGACCATAACATGTCCCTAGTGAGCCTCTAGTTGACTAGCTCGTTGATCAATAGATGGTTACGGTTTCCTAACCATGCACATTGGATGTCATTGATAACGGGATCACATCATTAGGAGAATGATGTGATGGACAAGACCCAATCCTAAGCATAGCACTAGATCGTGTAGTTTGTTTGCTAAAGCTTTTCTAATGTCAAGTATCATTTCCTTAGACCATGAGATCGTGCAACTCCCGGATACCGTAGGAATGCTTTGGGTGTACTAAACGTCACAACGTAACTGGGTGGCTATAAAGGTGCACTACAGGTATCTCCGAAAGTGTCTGTTGGGTTGGCATGGATCGAGACTGGGATTTGTCACTCCGTATGACGGAGAGGTATCTCTGGGCCCACTCGGTAGGACATCACCATAATGAGCTCAATGTCATCCAGGAGTTGTTCACAGGATGATGTGTTACGGGAACGAGTAAAGAGACTTGCCGTAACGAGATTGAACAAGGTATCGGTATACCGACGATCGAATCTCGGGCAAGTATCGTACCGATAGACAAAGGGAATTGTATACGGGATTGATTGAATCCTCGACATCGTGGTTCATCCGATGAGATTATCGTGGAGCATGTGGGAGCCAACATGGGTATCCAGATCCCGCTGTTAGTTATTGACCGGAGAGTTGTCTCGGTCATGTCTACGTGTCTCCCGAACCCGTAGGGTCTACACACTTAAGGTTCGGTGACGCTAGAGTTGTAGATGTTGGGAATCGTAGCATAATTTAAAATTCTCCTACGCTCACCAAGATGCATCTATGGAGTCTACTAGCAACGAGGGGAAAGGAGTGCATCTACATACCCTTGTAGATCGCGAGCGGAAGCGTTCCAATGAACGTGGATGACGGAGTCGTACTCGCCGTGATCCAAATCACCGATGACCGAGTGCCGAACGGACGGCACCTCCACGTTCAACACACGTACGGTGCAGCGACGTATCCTCCTTATTGATCCAGCAAGGGGGAAGGAGAGGTTGATGGAGATCCAGCAGCACGACGGCGTGGTGGTGGATGTAGCGGGTCTCCGGCAGGGCTTCGCCAAGCTTCTGCGAGAGAGAGAGAGAGGTGTTGCAGGGGAGGAGGGAGGCGCCCAAGGCTGTGTATTGCTGCCCTCCCTCCCCCCCTTTATATAGGCCCCTTGGGAGGGGGGCCGGCCAAAACCCATCTAGGGTTGGGGGGCGGCGGCCAAGGGGTGGAAAGGGTTGCCTTGCCCCCAAAGCCAAGGGGGAAGTCCCCCACCCTAGGGTTCCCAACCCTAGGCGCATGGGGGGAGGCCCAAGGGGGGGCGCCCAGCCCACTAGGGGCTGGTTCCCTTCCCCTTTCACCCCATGGGGCCCTCCGGGATAGGTGGCCCCACCCGGTGGACCCCCGGGACCCTTCCGGTGGTCCCGGTACAATACCGGTAACCCCCGAAACTTTCCCGGTGGCCGAAACTTGACTTCCTATATATAATTCTTCACCTCCGGACCATTCCCGAACCTCTCGTGACGTCCGGGATCTCATCCGGGACTCCGAACAACTTTCGGGTTTCCACATACATATATCTCTACAACCCTAGCGTCACCGAACCTTAAGTGTGTAGACCCTACGGGTTCGGGAGACATGCAGACATGACCGAGATGCCTCTCCGGTCAATAACCAACAGCGGGATCTGGATACCCATGTTGGCTCCCACATGTTCCATGATGATCTCATCGGATGAACCACGGTGTCGAGGATTCAATCAATCCCGTATGCAATTCCCTTTGTCAAACGGTATGTTACTTGCCCGAGATTCGATCGTCGGTATCCCAATACCTTGTTCAATCTCGTTACCGGCAAGTCTCTTTACTCGTACCGCAATGCATGATCCCGTGACTAACGCCTTAGTCACATTGAGCTCATTATGATGATGCATTACCGAGTGGGCCCAGAGATACCTCTTCGTCACACGGAGTGACAAATCCCAGTCTCGATCCGTGCCAACCCAACAGACACTTTCGGAGATACCCGTAGTGCACCTTTATAGTCACCCAGTTACGTTGTGACGTTTGGCACACCCAAAGCACTCCTACGGTATCCGGGAGTTGCACGATCTCATGGTCTAAGGAAAAGATACTTGACATTGGAAAAGCTCTAGCAAACGAAACTACACGACCTTTTATGCTATGCTTAGGATTGGTTCTTGTCCATCACATCATTCTCCTAATGATGTGATCCCGTTATCAATGACATCCAATGTCCATAGTCAGGAAACCATGACTATCTGTTGATCAACGAGCTAGTCAACTAGAGGCTTACTAGGGACACGTTGTGGTCTATGTATTCACACATGTATTACGATTTCCGGACAATACAATTATAGCATGAACAATAGACGATTATCATGAACAAAGAAATATAATAATAACAATTTATTATTGCCTCTAGGGCATATTTCCAACAGTCTCCCACTTGCACTAGAGTCAATAATCTAGTTCACATCACCATGTGATTAACACTCACTGGTCACATCACCATGTGACCAACATCTAAAGAGTTTACTAGAGTCAACAATCTAGTTCACATCACTATGTGATTAACACTCAATGTGTTCTGGTTTGATCATGTTATGCTTGTGAGAGAGGTTATTAGTCAACGGGTCTGAACCTTTCAGAACCGTGTGCTTTACGAATATCTATGTCATCTTGTGGATGCTACCACGCGCTATTTGGAGCCATTTCAAATAATTGCTCTACTATACGAATCCGGTTTACTACTCAGAGTCAGCCGGATTAGTGTCAAAGTTCGCATCGATGTAACCCTTTACGACGAACTCCTTTCCACCTCCATAATCGAGAAAATTCCTTAATCCACTAGGTACTAAGGATAAGTTCGACCGCTGTCATGAGATCCTTTCCCGGATCACTATTGTACCCTCTTGACCAACTCATGGCAAGGCACACTACATGTGCGGTACACAACATAGCATACTATAGAGCCTACGTCTAAAGCATAGGGGACGACCTTCGTCCTTTCTCTATCTTCTGCTGTGGTCAGGTCTTGAGTCTTACTCAATACTGACACCTTGTAACACAGCCAAGAACTCCTTCTTTGCTGATCTATTTTGAACTCTTTCAAAATCATGTCAAGGTGTGCTGTCTTTTGAAAGTATCATCAGGCGTCTTGATCTATCTCTATGGATCTTGATGCCCAATATGTAAGCAGCTTTATCCAGGTCTTCCTTTGAAAAACTCCTTTCAAACAACCCTTTATGCTTTCCAGAAATTTTACATCATTTCGGATCAACAATATGTCATTCACATATACTTATCAGAAATGTTGTAGCGCTCCCACTCACTTTATTGTAAATACAAGTTTCTAACAAACTTTGTATAAACCCAAAAACTTTGATCACTCCATCAAAGCGTATATTCTGACTCCGAGATGCTTGCTCTAATCCATGGAAGGATCGCTGGAGCTAGCATACCTTTTAGCATCCTTAGGATCGACAAAACCTTTCTGATTGTATCACATACAACCTTTCCTTATGAAAACTGGTAAGGAAACTTGTTTTGACATCCATCTGCCAGATTTCATAAATGCAGCTAATGCTAACATGATTCCGACGGACCTAAGCATCGCTACGGATGAGAAAAACTCATCGTAGTCAACTCCTTGAGCTTGTGAAAATACTCTTTGCCACAAGTCGAGCTTCATAGACGGTAACATTACCGTCCATGTCTATCTTCTTCTTAAAGATCCATTTATCTCAATGGCTTGCCGATCATCGGGCAAGTTCACCAAAGTCCACGCTTTGTTCTGATACATGGATTCTATCTCGGATCTCATGGCCTCGAGCCATTCGTCGGAATATGGGCCCACCATCGCTTCTCCATAGCTCGTAGGTTCATTGTTGTCTAGCAACATGACTTCCAAGACAGGATCACGCATTACTCTGAAGTAGTGTGCATCCTCGTCGTCCTACGAGGTTTGGTAGTGACTTGATCCGAAGTTTCATGATCACTATCATAAGCTTCCACTTCAACTGGTATAGGTGCCACAGGAACAACTTCCTGTGCCCTGCTACACACTAGTTGAAGCGACGGTTCAATAACCTTATCAAGTCTCCACCATCCTCCCACTCAATTCTTTCGAGAGAAACTTTTCCTCGAGAAAGGACTCGTTTCTAGAAGCAATTACTTTTGCTTCCAGATCTGAAATAGGAGGTATACCCAACTGTTTTTGGGTATTCTATGAAGATGCATTTATCCGCTTTGGGTTCGAGCTTATCAGCCTGAAACTTTTTCACATAAGCATCGCAGCCCCAAACTTTTAAGAAGCGACAACTTAGGTTTCTCTAAATGGTGTCGTCTCAACGGAATTGAGTGGTGCCCCTTTTAAAGTGAATGCGGTTGTCTCTAATGCCTAACCCATAAACGATAGTGGTAATTCGATAAGAAACATCATGGTATGCACCATATCCAATAGGGTGCAGTTATGATGTTCGGACACACCATCACACTATGGCGTTCCAGGCGGTATTAATTGTGAAACACTTTCCACAATGTCTCAATTGTGTGCCAAACTCGTCTCTCAGATACTCATCTCTATGATCATATCACAGACATTTTATCCTCTTGTCACGACGATCTTCAACTTCACTCTGAAATTACTTGAACCTTTCAATAATTCAGACTAGTGTTTCATCAAGTAAATACACTCAGCATCTACTCAAATCATCTGTGAAGTAAGAACATAACGATATCCACTGCATGCATCAACACTCATTGGACTGCGTACATCAAAATGTATTACTTCCAATAAGTTGCTCTCTTGTTCCATCTTACTGAAAACGAGGACTTTCAGTCATCTTGCCCATGTGGTATGTTTTGCATGTCTCAAGTGATTCAAAATCAAGTGAGTCCAAACGATCCATCTGCATGGAGTTTCTTCATGCATATATACCAATAGACATGGTTCGCATGTCTCAATCTTTTCAAAACGAGTGAGTCCAAAGATCCATCTATATGGAGCTTCTTCATGCGTTTTATACCAATATGACTCAAGTGGCAGTGCCACAAGTATGTGGTACTATCATTACTATCTTATATCTTTTGGCACGAACATGTGTATCATGGCGATCGAGATTCATTTCAGGTGCAAGACCATTGAAGGTATTATTCAAATAAACAGAGTAACCATTATTCTCCTTAAATGAATAACCGTATTGCGATAAACATAATCCAATCATGCTCAACGCAAACACCAAATCTCGATAGTAGAGGGAGCATGCGATGCTTCGATCACATCAACCTTGGAAACACTTCCAACACATATCGTCATCTCACCTTTAGCTAGTCTCCGTTTATTCCGCAGCTTTTATTTCGAGTTACTAACACTTAGCAACCGAACCGGTATCTAATACCCTGGTGCTGCTAGGAGTACTAGTAAAGTACACATTCATATAACGTATATCCAATATACTTCTGTCGACCTTGCCTGCCTTCTCATCTACCAAGTATCTAGGGTAGTACTGCTTCAGTGACCGTTCCTCTCATTATAGAAGCACTTAGTCTCGGGTTTGGGTTCAACCTTGGGATTCTTCACTAGAGCAGCAAACGACTTGCTGTTTCATGAAGTATCCCTTTTGCCCTTGCCCTTCTTAAACTAGTGGTTTTACTAACCATCAACAATTGATGCTCCTTCTTGATTTCTACTCTCGCGGTGTCAAACATCGCGAATAGCTCAAGGATCATCATAACTATCCTTGATATGTTATAGTCCATCACGAAGCTCTACTAGCTTGGTGGCAGTGACTATGGAGAACTATCACTATCTCATCTGGGAGATTAACTCCCACTTGATTCAAGCGATTGTGGCACTCAGACAATCTGAGCACATGCTCAAAGATTGAGCTTTTCTCCCTTAGTTTGCAGGCTTAAGAAACTTGTCAGAGGTCTCATACCTCTTGACGTGGGCACTAGTCTGAAATCCCAATTTTAGTCTTCGGAACATCTCACATGTTCTGCGACGTTTCAAAAACGTCTTTGGTGCCACAATTCTAAACCGCACTGAACTATCACGTAGTCATCAAAACGTGTATGTCAGATGTTTCGTAACATCTACAGACGACGCTGAGGTTCAGCACACCGAGCGGTGCATTAAGGACATAAGCCTTCTGTGCAGCAATGAGGACAATCCTCAGTTTACGGATCCAGTCCGCATAATTGCTACTACCAACTTTCAACTAAATTTTCTCTAGGAACATATCTTAACCAGTAGAACTAAAGTGCAAGCTATGACATAATTTGCAAATACCTTTTTGACTATGTTCATGATAATGAAGTTCATCTGATTATGAACTCCCACTCAGATAGACATCCCTCTAGTCATCTAAGTGATACATGATCCGAGTCAAACTAGGCCGTGTCCGATCATCACGTGAGACGGACTAGTCATCATCGGTGAACATCTCCATGTTGATCGTATCTTCTATACGACTCATGCTCGACCTTTCGGTCCTCCGTGTTCCGAGGCCATGTCTGTACATGCTAGGCTCGTCAAGTCAACCTAAGTGTATTCCGTGTGTTCCGAGGCCATGTCTGTACATGGTAGGCTCGTGAACACCCGTTGTATTCGAACGTTAGAATCTATCACACCCGATCATCACGTGGTGCTTCGAAACAACGAACCTTCGCAACGGTGCACAGTTAGGGTGAACACTTTCTTGAAATTATTATAAGGGATCATCTTACTTACTACCGTCGCTCTAAGCAAATAAGATGCAAAAACATGATAAACATCACATGCAATCAAATAGTGACATGATATGGCCAATATCATCATGCTCCTTTGATCTCCATCTTCGGGGCACCATGATCATCTTCGTCACCGGCATGACACCATGATCTCCATCATCATGATCTCCATCATTGTGTCTTCATGAAGTCGTCACGCCAACGATTACTTCTACTTGTATGGCTAACGCGCTTAGCAATAAAGTAAAGTAATTTACATGGCGTTATTCAATGACATGCAGGTCATACAAAAATAAAGACAACTCCTATGGCTCCTGCCGGTTGTCATACTCATCGACATGCAAGTTGTGATTCCTATTACAAGAATATGATCAATCTCATACATCACATATATCATTCATCACATCTTCTGGCCATATCACATCACATAGCACATGCTGCAAAAACAAGTTAGACGTCCTCTAATTGTTGTTGCAAGTTTTTACGTGGCTTGTATAGGTTTCTAGCAAGAACGTTTCTTACCTACGTAAAACCACAATGCGATTTGCCAATTTCTATTTACCCTTCATAAGGACCCTTTTCATCGAATCCGTTCCGACTAAAGTAGGAGAGACAGACACCCGCTAGCCACCTTATGCATCTAGTGCATGTCAGTCGGTGGAACCTGTCTCACGTAAGCGTACGTGTAAGGTCGGTCCGGGCCGCTTCATCCTACAATGCCACCGAAACAAGAAACGACTAGTAGCGGCAAGAAGAATTGGCAAACTCAACGCCCACAACTGCTTTGTGTTCTACTCGTGCATAGTAACTACGCATAGACCTGGCTCATGATGCCACTGTTGGGAATCGTAGCATAATTTAAAATTTTCCTACGCTCACCAAGATGCATCTATGGAGTCTACTAGCAACGAGGGGAAAGGAGTGCATCTACATACCCTTGTAGATCGCGAGCGGAAGCGTTCCAATGAACGTGGATGACAGAGTCGTACTCGCCGTGATCCAAATCACCGATGACCGAGTGCCGAACGGACGGCACCTCCGCGTTCAACACACGTACGGTGCAGCGACGTCTCCTCCTTCTTGATCCAGCAAGGGGGAAGGAGATGTTGATGGAGATCCAGCAGCACGACGGCGTGGTGGTGGATGTAGCGGGTCTCCGGCAGGGCTTCGCCAAGCTTCTGCGAGAGAGAGAGAGGTGTTGCAGGGGAGGAGGGAGGCGCCCAAGGCTGTGTATTGCTGCCCTCCCTCCCCCCCCTTTATATAGGCCCCCTTGGGAGGGGGGCCGGCCAAAACCCATCTAGGGTTGGGGGGGCGGCGGCCAAGGGGTGGAAGGGTTGCCTTGCCCCCCAAGCCAAGGGGGAAGTCCCCCACCCTAGGGTTCCCAACCCTAGGCGCATGGGGGGAGGCCCAAGGGGGGGCGCCCAGCCCACTAGGGGCTGGTTCCCTTCCACTTTCAGCCCATGGGGCCCTCCGGGATAGGTGGCCCCACCCGGTGGACCCCCGGGACCCTTCCGGTGGTCCCGGTACAATACCGGTAACCCCCGAAACTTTCCCGGTGGCCGAAACTTGACTTCCTATCTATAATTCTTCACCTCCGGACCATTCCAGAACATCTCGTGACGTCCGGGATCTCATCCAGGACTCCGAACAACTTTCGGGTTTCCGCATACATATATCTCTACAACCCTAGCGTCACCGAACCTTAAGTGTGTAGACCCTACGGGTTCGGGAGACATGCAGACATGACCGAGACGCCTCTCCGGTCAATAACCAACAGCAGGATCTGGATACCCATGTTGGCTCCCACATGTTCCACGATGATCTCATCGGATGAACCACGGTGTCGAGGATTCAATCAATCCCGTATGCAATTCCCTTTGTCAAACGGTATGTTACTTGCCCGAGATTCGATCGTCGGTATCCCAATACCTTGTTCAATCTCGTTACCGGCAAGTCTCTTTACTCGTACCGCAATGCATGATCCCGTGACTAACGCCTTAGTCACATTGAGCTCATTATGATGATGCATTACCGAGTGGGCCCAGAGATACCTCTCCGTCACACGGAGTGACAAATCCCAGTCTCGATCCGTGCCAACCCAACAGACACTTTCGGAGATACCCGTAGTGCACCTTTATAGTCACCCAGTTACGTTGTGACGTTTGGCACACCCAAAGCACTCCTACGGTATCCGGGAGTTGCACGATCTCATGGTCTAAGGAAAAGATACTTGACATTGGAAAAGCTCTAGCAAACGAAACTACACGACCTTTTATGCTATGCTTAGGATTGGGTCTTGTCCATCACATCATTCTCCTAATGATGTGATCCCGTTATCAATGACATCCAATGTCCATAGTCAGGAAACCATGACTATCTGTTGATCAACGAGCTAGTCAACTAGAGGCTTACTAGGGACACGTTGTGGTCTATGCATTCACACATGTATTACGATTTCCGGACAATACAATTATAGCATGAACAATAGACGATTATCATGAACAAAGAAATATAATAATAACAATTTATTATTGCCTCTAGGGCATATTTCCAACAGTAGAGATATTAGTATGCGGTTAACCGAAAGTTCTTCGGAGTCCCGGATGAGATCCCGGACGTCACGAGGAGTTCCGGAATGGTCCGGGGGTAAAGATTTATATATAGGAAGTCCAGTTTCGGCCACCGGGAGAGTTTCGGGGGTCACCGGTATTGTACCGGGACCACCGGAAGGGTCCCGGGGGGTCCATCGGGTGGGGCCACCTATCCCAGAGGGCCCCATGGGCTGAAGTGGCGTGGGAACCAGCCCCTGGTGGGCTGGTGCGCCCCACCCAAGGGCCCAAGGCGCCTAGGGTTGGAAACCCTAGGGGGCCGTTGCCCCCCGAGGGGGCATGCGCCCCCTGGTTGGAAACCCTAAGGGGGATGTTGCCCCCCGAGGGGCCGCCCCCCTCTAGATGGGATCTCCAAGGGGGGCATGCGCCCCCTAGCCCTTATATATAGTGGAGGGGAGGGAGGGCAGCCGCACCCTAAGCCCTGGCGCCTCCCTCCCCCTCCCGTGATACCTCTTCCTCCTCCAGTAGCGCTTGGCGAAGCCCTGCTGTAATCCCGCTGCTTCCACCACCACGCCATCGTGCTGCTAGATCTCCATCAACTTCTCCTTCCCTCTTGCTGGATCAAGAAGGAGGAGACGTCTCCGCTCCGTACGTGTGTTGAACGCGGAGGTGCCGTCCGTTTGGCGCTAGGATCATCGGTGATTTGGATCACGATGAGTACGACTCCATCAACCCCGTTCTCTTGAACGCTTCCGCTCGCGATCTTCAACGGTATGAAGATGCACTCTCCTCTCTCTCGTTGCTAGTTACTCCATAGATTGATCTTGGTGATGCGTAGAATTTTTTTAATTTCTGCTACGATTCCCAACAGTGGCATCATGAGCTAGGCCTATGCGTAGTTTCTATGCACGAGTAGAACACAAGTTGTTGTGGGCGTCGATTTTGTCAGTTTACTTGCCGTTACTAGTCTTATCTTGATTCGGCGGCATCGTGGGATGAAGCGGCCCGGACCGACCTTACATGTACGCTTACGTGAGACAGGTTCCACCGACTGACATGCACTAGTTGCATAAGGTGGCTAGCGGGTGTCTGTCTCTCCCACTTTAGTCGGATCGGATTCGATGAAAAGGGTCCTTGGGTAAATAGAAATTGGCATATCACGTTGTGGTTTTGGCGTAGGTAAGAAACGTTCTTGCTAGAAACCTATAGCAGCCACGTAAAAAATTTGCAACAACAATTAGAGGACGTCTAACTTGTTTTTGCAGCAAGTGTCATGTGATGTGATATGGCCAGAAGGATGTGATGAATGATATATGTGATGTATGAGATTGATCATGTTCTTGTAATAGGAATTATGACTTGCATGTCGATGAGTATGACAACCGGCAGGAGCCATAGGAGTTGTCTTAATTTATTTATGACCTGCGTGTCAACTGGAACGTCATGTAATTACTTAACTTTATTGCTAACCCTTAGCTACAGTAGTAGAAGTAATAGTTGGCGAGACAACTTCATGAAGACACGATGATGGAGATCATGGTGTCATGCCGGTAACGATGATGATCATGGCGCCCCGAAGATGGAGATCAAAAGGAGCAAGATGATATTGGCCATATCATGTCACTATTTGATTGCATGTGATGTTTATCATGTTTTACATCTTATTTGCTTAGAACGACGGTAGCCTAAATAAGATGATCTCTCACTAAAATTTCAAGAATTGTGTTCCCCCTAACTGTGCACCGTTGCTAAAGTCCGTTGTTCCGAAGCACCACGTGATGATCGGGTGTGATAGGTCCTAACGTTCGCACACAACGGGTGTAAGCCAGATTTACACACGCAATACACTTACGTTGACTTGACGAGCCTAGCATGTACAGACATGGCCTCGGAACACGGAAGACCGAAAGGTCGAACATGAGTCATATAGAAGATACGATCAACATGAAGATGTTCACCGATGATGACTAGTCTGTCTCACGTGATGATCGGACACGGCCTAGTTGACTCGGATCATGTATCACTTAGATGACTAGAGGGATGTCTGTCTGAGTGGAAGTTCATTAATAATTTGATTAGATGAACTTAATTATCATGAACTTAGTCTAAAATCTTTACAATATGTCTTGTAGATCAAATGGCCCACGCTAATGTCAACCTCAACTTCAACGTGTTCCTAGAGAAAACCAAGCTGAAAGACGATGGTAGCAACTATACGGACTGGGTCCGGAACTTGAGGATCATCCTCATAGCTGCCAAGAAAGCATATGTCCTTGAAGCACCGCTAGGTGAAGCACCCGTCCCAGCAAACCAAGACGTTATGAACGCTTGGCAAACACGTGTTGATGATTACTCCCTGGTTCAGTGCGGCATGCTTTACAACTTAGAACCGGGGCTCCAAAAGCGTTTCGAGCAGCACGGAGCATATGAGATGTTCCAAGAGCTGAAAATGGTTTTCCAAGCTCATGCCCGGGTCGAGAGATATGAAGTCTCCGACAAGTTATACAGTTGTAAGATGGAGGAGAATAGTTCCATCAGCGAACACATACTCAAAATGTCTGGGTTGCACAACCGCTTGTCTCAGCTGGGAGTTAATCTCCCGGATGACGCGGTCGTTGACAGAATCCTTCAGTCGCTCCCACCTAGCTACAAGAGCTTTGTGATGAACTTCAATATGCAGGGGATGGAAAAGACCATTCCTGAGGTATATTCAATGCTGAAATCAGCGGAGGTGGAGATCAAAAAGGAACATCAAGTGTTGATGGTGAATAAAACCACTAAGTTCAAGAAAGGCAAGGGTAAGAAGAACTTCAAGAAAGACGGCAAGGGAGTTGCCGCGCCCGGTAAGCAAGCTGTCGGGAAGAAGACAAAGAATGGACCCAAGCCTGAGACTGAGTGCTTTTATTGCAAGGGAAACAGTCACTTGAAGCGGAACTGCCCCAAGTACTTAGCGGATAAGAAGGCCGGCAATACCAAAGGTATATGTGATATACATGTTATTGATGTGTACCTAACTAGCGCTCGTAGTAGCTCCTGGGTATTTGATACCGTGCGGTTGCTCATATTTGTAACTCAAATGCGTCTTCATAGGATACCCTAAGGAAAGCATTGGGTATACCTTCTACCTCAGATCCGAAGGCAAGATCTTCGTTGCCAAGAACGGGTCCTTTCTGGAGAAAGAGTTTCTCTCGAAAGAAGTAAGTGGGAGGAAAGTGGAACTTGATGAGATGACCCCTCTCGAACCAGAAAGTAGCGCAGCACAAGAAAATGTTTCTGTGGTGCCTGCACCGACTAGAGAGGAAGTTAATGATGACGATCATGATCAAGTTACCACTAAACTTCGTAGGTCCACAAGGACATGTTCTGCACCAGAGTGGTACGGCAACCATGTCCTGGAAATCATGTTGTTGGACAACGGTGAACCTTCGAACTATGAAGAAGCAATGGCGGGCCCAGATTCCAACAAATGGCTTGAAGCCATGCAATCCGAGATAGGATCCATGTATGAAAACAAAGTATGGACTTTGACAGACTTGCCCGATGATCGGCGAGCGATAGGAAATAAATGGATCTGTAAGAAGAAGACGGACGCGGATGGAAATGTTACCATCTATAAAGCTCGACTCGTCGCTAAGGGTTATCGACAAGTTCAAGGAGTTGACTACGATGAGACCTTCTCACCCATAGCGAAGCTGAAGTCCGTTCGAATCATGTTAGCAATTGCCGCATTCTACGATTATGAAATATGGCAAATGGACGTCAAAACGGCATTCCTTAACGGCTTCCTTAAGGAAGAATTTTATATGATGCAACCGGAAGGTTTTGTCGATCCTAAGAATGCTGACAAGGTATGCAAGCTCCAGCTCTCAATCTATGGGCTGGTGCAGGCATCTCGGAGTTGGAACATTCGCTTTGATGAGATGATCAAAGCGTTTGGGTTTACACAGACTTATGGAGAAGCCTGTGTTTACAAGAAAGTGAGTGGGAGCTCTGTAGCATTTCTCATATTATATGTGGATGACATACTATTGATGGGAAATGATATAGAATTCTTGGAAAGCATAAAGGCCTACTTGAATAAGTGTTTTTCAATGAAGGACCTTGAAGAAGCTGCTTACATATTAGGCATCAAGATCTATAGAGATAGATCGAGACGCCTCATAGGTCTTTCACAAAGCACATACCTTGACAAGATATTGAAGAAGTTCAATATGGATCAGTCCAAGAAGGGGTTCTTTCCTGTATTGCAAGGTGTGAAATTGAGCACGGCTCAATGCCCGACCACGGCAGAAGATAGAGAAAATATGAGTGTCGTCCCCTATGCCTCGGCCATAGGGTCTATTATGTATGCCATGCTGTGTACCAGACCTGATGTAAACCTTGCCGTAAGTTTGGTAGGAAGGTACCAAAGTAATCCCGGCATGGAACACTGGACAGCGGTCAAGAACATCCTGAAGTACCTGAAAAGGACTAAGGATATGTTTCTCGTTTATGGAGGTGATGAAGAGCTCGTCGTAAAGGGTTACGTCGATGCTAGCTTCAACACAGATCTGGATGACTATAAGTCACAAACCGGATACGTGTATATTTTGAATGGTGGGGCAGTTAGCTGGTGCAGTTGCAAGCAAAGCGTCGTGGCGGGATCTACATGTGAAGCGGAGTACATGGCAGCCTCGGAGGCAGCACATGAAGCAATCTGGATGAAGGAGTTCATTGCCGACCTAGGAGTTATTCCCAATGCATCGGGGCCGATGACTCTCTTCTGTGACAACACTGGAGCTATTGCCCTTGCCAAGGAGCCCAAGTTTCACAAGAAGACCAGACACATCAAGCGTCGCTTCAACTCCATTCGTGAAAATATTCAAAATGGAGACATAGATATTTGTAAAGTGCATACGGATTTGAATGTCGCAGATCCGTTGACTAAACCTCTTCCACGGGCGAAACATGATCAACACCAGAACTCTATGGGTGTACGATTCATCACAATGTAACTAGATTATTGACTCTAGTGCAAGTGGGAGACTGTTGGAAATATGCCCTAGAGGCAATAATAAAATGGTTATTATTATATTTCCTTGTTCATGATAATTGTCTATTGTTCATGCTATAATTGTGTTATCCGGAAATCGTAATACATGTGTGAACACATAAACCATAACATGTCCCTAGTGAGCCTCTAGTTGACTAGCTCGTTGATCAATAGATGGTTACAGTTTCCTGACCATGGACATTGGATGTCATTGATAATGGGATCACATCATTAGGAGAATGATGTGATGGACAAGACCCAATCCTAAGCATAGCACTAGATCGTGTAGTTCATTTGCTAAAGCTTTTCTAATGTCAAGTATCATTTCCTTAGACCATGAGATCGTGCAACTCCCGGATACCGTAGGAATGCTTTGGGTGTACCAAACGTCACAACGTAACTGGGTGGCTATAAAGGTGCACTACAGGTATCTCCGAAAGTGTCTGTTGGGTTGGCACAGATCGAGACTGAGATTTGTCACTCCGTATGACGGAGAGGTATCTCTGGGCCCACTCGGTAGGACATCATCATAATGAGCTCAATGTGATCAAGGAGTTGTTCACAAGATGATGTGTTACGGGAACGAGTAAAGAGATTTGTCGTAACGAGATTGAACAAGGTATCGGTATACCGACGATCGAATCTCGGGCAAGTATCGTACCGATAGACAAAGGGAATTGTATACGGGATTGATTGAATCCTCGACATCGTGGTTCATCCGATGAGATTATCGTGGAGCATGTGGGAGCCAACATGGGTATCCAGATCCCGCTGTTGGTTATTGACCGGAGAGTTGTCTCGGTCATGTCTACGTGTCTCCCGAACCCGTAGGGTCTACACACTTAAGGTTCGGTGACGCTAGAGTTGTAGAGATATTAGTATGCGGTTAACCGAAAGTTGTTCGGAGTCCCGGATGAGATCCCGGACGTCACAAGGAGTTCCGGAATGGTCCGGAGGTAAAGATTTATATATAGGAAGTCCAGTTTCGGCCACCGGGAGAGTTTCGGGGGTCACCGGTATTGTACTGGGACCACTAGAAGGGTCCCAGGTGGGGCCACCTATCCCGGAGGGCCCCATGGGCTGAAGTGGCGTGGGAACCAGACCCTGGTGGGCTGGTGCGCCCCACCCAAGGGCCCAAGGCGCCTAGGGTTGGAAACCCTAGGGGGCCGTTGCCCCCCGAGGGGGCATGCGCCCTCCTGGTTGGAAACCCTAAGGGGGGCCGTTGGCCCCCGAGGGGCCGCCGCCCCCCTCTAGATGGGATCTCCAAGGGGGGCATGCGCCCCCCTAGCCCCTATATATAGTGGAGGGGAGGGAGGGCAACCGCACCCTAAGCCCTGGCGCCTCCCTATCCCTCCCGTGACACCTCTTCCTCCTCCAGTAGCGCTTGGCGAAGCCCTGCTGGAATCCTGCTGCTTCCACCACCACGCCGTCGTGCTGCTGGATCTCCATCAACTTCTCCTTCCCCCTTGCTGGATCAAGAAGGAGGAGACGTCTCCGCTCCGTACGTGTGTTGAACGCGGAGGTGCCGTCCGTTCGGCGCTAGGATCATCGGTGATTTGGATCACGACGAGTACGACTCCATCAACCCCGTTCTCTTGAACGCTTCCGCTCGCGATCTTCAACGGTATGAAGATGCACTCTCCTCTCTCTCGTTGCTAGTTACTCCATAGATTGATCTTGGTGATGCGTAGAATTTTTTTAATTTCTGCTACGATTCCCAACATGATGCACATCGTCCTAGGCCAACAGCTCGGTAGGAACGCTGAGGCCTACGTCGACACATTGTGGTGAAATCTCGGGAGGCAAGGACCCTCATCCAGGATCTGGAGGAGACTTTCAACAGCCTACGCAAGGTGGACCTGCGGCTCAACCCAGAGAAGGTCAAAGCAATAGAAGGCATGAGCCCGCCGCAGACTCTCAAGGAAATGCAAAAGCTCACGGGTTGCGTGACTTCACCGGGGCGCTTCATTTCCAAGCCGGGGAGCGCGACCTCCCGTTCTTCAAGCTGATGAAGAAGAAGGGCCCGTTCGAGTGGATTCCGGAAGCTGACGCGGCGTTTCAAGACCTCAAGAGATACCTCACCAGCCCACCGGTGATGGTGGCGCCCCGTCCTCTTGAGCCCCTAGTGCTCTACCTGGGTGCCACGCCTCACTCAACCAGCGCGACGCTGGTGGCTGTCTGGGAAGGGCGCCAGGCCAAGGTCCAGCCAAACGACACTACAGGGCCGGTCGGGACAATGCAACGCCAAGACGGTGCCTGTAGAGCCGCGGCGGTGCCAACAAATGATCAGGCTCCACAAGACGGCCCTCCTGAGGCTGCAGTTGCCCCAACAGGCGACCGAGCTCCTCGGGAGGTCTCGGACTCCACCAACACTTCCGCCCTCGTCAAGCACCCGGTGTACTTCGTCAGCACGGTACTGCATGACGCACGGGCACGCTACCCCATGCCACAGAAGCTGCTGCTCGCGCTCCTCGTCGCCTCGCGCAAGCTGCGCCACTACTTCCAAGGCCACCCCATTAAGGTCGTTTCAGCTTACCCACTTGAGAGGGTGCTCCGGAGCCCCAACGCTGTAGGGAGGGTCGCCGAGTGGAACATCGAGCTGCACGCATTCCAGCTGGAGTTCAGTACCACCAGGCCAAGGCCACTATAAATAGGACCTAGCCACCACCGTAGCAGGGACGGATCAATTCCACCCGGACCACCTCACCAGCTCATCGAGCTCAAGAACACCTCACCTCCTGAGGCTGCTCACCCACTGTATTAGTTCATCCTCGGCCCCTCGAGGCAATCCACCACAAAGCTGGAGTAGGGTATTACACCGCAAGGTGACCCGAACCAGGATAAATCTCTGTGTCCCTTGTTCTTTGGGTTCGTCAAGCTAGGCCGTGGGATCGTTGAGCGAGCAGGCTGGGAAGAGAGAGTCCTTCGTGCGCACCCCAGAGTTCGAACATCTCAAGGGTCTGCGGAACCCGTAATCCGACAGCGGCCACGACGTGCTTCATCTCCGTGGAAAGGCTCTCCCATAGAGCTTCGCCGCCTGCAGTCATGGCGGATGCAGTGCAAGGGAGGAGGATGGGAAGGGGCATATGTTCTGGTGTGGAGTTAGCCGGGTGTGTCCGCCTTTATATAGCGGATTCCTATGAGGCGAGGCGTTTGGGTGCGTCAACGTGCGACGCCTGAGTGAGTTTCTCGATCGGCGAGCCTGCTTAATGGCGGCATACAGACGGGCAACGACATTGAACGAGCGTGGAGATATCCGTCCCGCCCCGCCCAGTCACACGTCTCCGGCATTGAACAGGCGTGACACCGGAGAGGCGTCGCGGGGGGGGGGGGGGGGGGGCGCCGCTTCAATGGCGGGGGCAGTGACCGCCCTGAGCCGTCTTCAATGTTGAGCAACGCACTCTACAACGGCATGAATGCGGACAACTGGCGTCAGGCGAGAACGCGCGCGGGCGAGCGATGAGGGGTTTTGGTGGGCTAGGGCGGTCAGCAGAGGGCGTACGATCAGTCCGGACTCCCGCAAATTTCTGCACGTTTATCTTTGGTTTGCGGGAGAAATCACGTTCATACCGTTCCGTGGACCGATATAGACACGTGTTGGATGCTTTTTGTAGTTGGGACGCACGCGGAAGGTTTGCGGATCGGGGTTGTATGCCTTAATATATGCCTCATCAGTTGCTTGATGCTAGCTCTGCTGCACTTCGTGAGAAAACATCAGTCGTGAGAGACGAGGGAACCGACGAAACGAAAATCGCCATCATGAACCGATTCCGGCCGTCTGTCACGAGTTGGCGCGGAGGGAGGCAGCCCCGTTCCCGCCCTCCCGGGGCAGCCGAAATTTTACGATGCAACCCGTCGCCCCGCCCGCCCACCAAAAGAAGAAAGAAACGTGCAGGGCGCGTGGGACTGACTACTGTAGCGCGGGCTGGGGGAGCGAAATTTCGAAATTCCCCGAAACTCTTGGCCGCTCTCTCTATCACCTGGTGGGGAATTCCCCTCCCCTCTCCGCGCCCCCGCCGCCCGCTCCCACTTCGGTTCCTTCCTACCCTCCGCCGTTTCACATCCCTCACCGCTCCCCCGCCTCGCCGCGACGCCACCCGCCCATACCTCCGCCCGGGCCCCCGCTCCCCGCCGTCGACGCCTGCCCGGGAGCGAGCGAGCGGACGGAGGATCCTTCCGCGGCGACCTCCGGCTTCAGGTGAGGACCCGTCGACACATCCCCTCCCCCGCCCCGAACCCCCGACGACCCCAGCACCACACCCCCTCCCTCCGAGCCGTCTCGTCCCCGCAGGCGGGGAATCCTGTATCCATCGCCCTACCGCACCCCTCGCCCTCTCCGGGCTTGCCGCGCCGGCGATTGTCTCGCCCGGCGGTGGCGGTGCGTGGATCGGGCCACGGCGCGTTGATCTAGGGCGGGCGACTGTGGCCGGTGAACGGCGAGCGGCGGCGGCCGAAGACCCAGCCTGCTCTCCCTCCCCCTCCCCACCAGTCTCTCTCTCTCTCTCTCTCTCCCTCTCCCTCGCCCTCTCTCTTCCTGCCTTCCATGCACTCTCGTTGATCTGCTCCCTGGCGCCCCGGAGCTCTCCTCGATCCGCCTCCTTCTCTCAGATCTGCTGCCGCGATAAACAGCAGGTGCGGCCGAATGTGCTGTGCTGTTAGCTAGCTGCTAGGAGATGCTAGGGCCTGCGCCGACGGAACCCAATGTGTCGTGCTAAATTGATCTTCTCAGTTGCAGCAGCTGGGAAATGCACAGCGTCTTCGCGCTTTGGTCATTCGTCTGCACTTTGCATATCTGTGGATAAACGTAAATTTTGGAGTAAAAGAGTACTGCTTTTTGTCTTGTGTAAGATAAGAGAATAAGAGAACAACCTCCGGTTATATCCTACGGTCAATGTTGTCCTGACGAATTTATGTAAAACAAGGAAAATTTACCTACAAAATGATGCCTGATTAAGCACTGACGAGTTTATGTAAAACAAGAAAAATTTACCTACAAAATGATGCCTGATTAATCACTGACCAGTGTGCATGATTAACCATGTTTAACCATCTGTTTAAAATGTGAGATATAACCAATATCAGGATTATACATATGGCAGGTAGATTAATCGTAAGTACCAATTGAGTAATTTCTCTTAGCAAACAAATCACTAGTACAGATTGAATAATGCCAATCGGAAGTCGAATAAAATTGCTCGAACATATGATTATTAGTATGATACCAAAATGAGGTTATGAATTATCATAACTTCAGGCTTCAGGTAACATATAATTGTCAGGAGTAGATGATGCCTAATATAAGAAATGAAAACATGTAACAGATAATTATCAGGAGTAATCTCACCACCTCACGGCAAAGAGGTCATCATAACAAAACAACCTATTCACCTCTCATGCTTCCAAGCAAACAAAAATCTGGGTCATCCTAACCACCTCTCATCCCTCCAACCACTCACCCAATAAAGAAGGATATCCCCAACCCTTCCCTCCTTGCCCTCGAACCAAATGCACCCTTAGTACCGGACATCTGGACATGAGGATGTGCCATCGACCACCTCTTCTGTGCTATAAATATTAATCCGGGGTGGAGAGTTGATTTTGGGAGACTGTTTCTGTGTCTTGACAATCAGATCCAGCCCCTCTGCGCCTGTTTGTAAAAATGCTACAAATATGTTGCCTTTTGATTGGGTTTACGATGTCTATGCCTACTTCATTATAAGTTTTGATATGTGGAAAATAATCACAATATCTATGTATTTGTCATTCTTGGATTGTAGGCTGAAGGAGTGAAAGGTAGGGTGGGCAAGGCAGAGTGAGGGATGCAGAGTTAAGAGTATTTGGATGCTGCAATGGCGCAGGCTGCTATTGAATCTGCTGTGAGTGGTGGCGCGTTGATTGGGAGACCGGCAGGGGTCCCGAGGATGAAGAGAAAGACTCCCTCGGAGCTGCGGGTAATGCTTTTGTTCCCCTGATTTATATCCCCAATCCATGATTATTCTGTTGTCATTGCAAATGCTAATTGGACTAAACACCCTGTGAAATGTGTGTGCCACCATGCATTGTGACCTGTGAAGCTGTACTAAACTACTAATCATGTGAATCAAGTATTAGCTCCAAATAAGCCCCAAACAAGCTCTTAATGCAGGGCCACATTGTAATCTAATAAGCGATATGTTGTTGCTTGATTGTATAGAGTCAAATGTGCAGCAAATCAACCACATTTTCAGTTTGTCACTTAAATGTGTTCTGGAGAAGTAGAGAACCATAGGCATGTCCTGCTGTAGCATGTTTCTCTGCCGTGCTATGTCTCCACATTATACATGAATGTCACAAATGTCGTAAATATCGCTCTACTTTAGCCCCTGTTCTAAGCATTGAAATTTATTCCAATGATTAATTTCTGCAGGGAGAACAATATAAGAGACACACTTCTGAAAAGATTGCTGATGATCAGTTATTTGCTTCTGCAGCATTTGATAGGTAAATCTGCTGTATTTATATATTGATGTTCTTATTGTGCTTGATCAAAAGTTTGACACCTATCTTGTGGGTTTAGGCCAAATAATGGGCTTCGGAATATGGAACAACAAAAAATACCCAAATATATCAACACTCGTGTTACAGAGGTGTTCCCAGTTAAAAAATCCAGAAATGCTGGAAAGGAAAACTGTAAGGTTAGACATCTGAGACATTATTCATTTTGATGGGCTTAATGATGCTCTTGCTCTGCAATTCTTTACAGTATCATAGTTTTGATATAAATCTTATATTATTGAAATTGTAAACAGGATGCTTTACTCAATAATGAGAAGGTTCCCAAATTTGCTGATACTGTAACTACTTCACATTCCGTGTCATCTTCATTCCTGCGGTAATTATTTGACTACAGTTGCTGCATCTTGTATTATACCATGTTTATTCTCTTATGTGCATTGTTGTATCACAATTCAGCGGTGACTCTGTTAAGTTGGACTCTTCTATTCCATCACTTGTGGAGGCAGCGAAACCAAGTTTCAGGAAAGCTGAGAAATACAGTGAAAATGCTCTACGGAGTGTATCCGACCTACACATCGGTGATGACAAGCAACCTGCCTCGAACAAATTTGATATGGTAAGGAGTATCTATCTAGTGCACTGCAGTATTTTATATATATATTATTGCATGCGCTAATCTTTCTTGTGCCTTCTGATAGGAAAAAGTGATGAAAGGGTTTGGAGCTCGTGATGCTTCTGGAGCTTCCAATGCCCCTAACGTACAAGTTGGTGATCTTCCTTTGAAGTCTTCAGAAGTGTGCCCTTCTAAGATAAAAATTCCAGGAAAAAGAGCTCCTTTGGATCTCACTTTAAAGACTGCTCTGCAGTTCGTTTCATCATCTTCTGTGAAGTGGTGGGTGTGCATTTGCTTCTCTCTTTCTTGTCTTCCAAACAATTTTCATGTAGAAATGCATTCTTCCCAAAGAAACCTCATCTGTCTCTTGGTTGAACCATTGACATATCCTAAATTGGCACTTGGAAAATTATATATGAAAATGGCTATGTGCCCACCTCAAAATTTGCACACTATTCAATTTCCTGTGCTCCTAGTGGAAATATGTCTAGTAGAACACTAGGAAAAATAATTCAAAATTACTTAAAAATGAAATTATATTGTCATTCTTATGTTTAGATCATCTGCCTCAAAGACCCAAGTGTCAAATACTCCTGCTAAGAACTCTTCCGTTTAACAGGTGTCACAATTTGAGTATTGCTGGGCCCATCACTCAGAGTTATCGTGGTGGGTCTCAAAATTCACGATGCGCAAGGCCTGGGAAGGAATTCTTGTTCTCAAGGGCACTGCAATCATGGGTATATCCACAGTCCCTGTTACCTGCATCCATCATATCTGCTATGCTCTCATCAACTGCACGAGGAGGTAATCACTGGACTTGAATTATTCCTGTATTTAAAGAATAAACATCCCTGTAATTCCCGTGGATGTAAGTCCTTACATTTCCCCATTCTGGCATGTAGAAAATGAGTTCCTTCTCAAGAGGTATCAGGACTGGGAAGACTCGTTTCAGAATCTTTACTACATGCTCCGCAAGAATCAATTGAACATCTTTTATGGTATCTTACTCACTCCTCAAACCTCAACGATTCATTCAATATCTCGATAGGTCACTTATATGAAAAATCTAACTATTTTATTGTCCATGATGTCCTCATTGTACATGCACAAAATGGTATATCTTTGCTAAGAAATGCATTAGCTCATGACAGCTGATGCAAAATATGATTTATCTATGTTAAACAGTGAACATTTCTATCTTGTGAAAGATGCATTGCCCAGTATTACAATATGAATTTCTTCCTGCCTTAAACTTTGTTATTAAAATATGAATGAGAACTTTGAGCATGTAATGCCACATTTTGCTCAAGGTTGCCTTCATTTGCCCTGGAATATTTAATTTAGGTTCTAGACTATTACTTTATCTATTTTTTAGGAACTTATTACTTTATCTATGGTTAGTCTCCATCACCGTACTGAACACTGGTTTTGTTATCTAGTTTATACAGCACAATTTGTTGCTCTATTCATCCGTGGAAATTGTTTGGAGAAGCAGCCCTGTAATGCCTACTTGTCACAATCTACACGTGGCATACGGTCACTACTGCGAAAACATGTAAGCTCTCCATTCTGTTCTTTCTCTACTTTGGTTTAATTTCCACATTAAAATAAATGCATATATGCCTGCAAGTTACTATGGCATATTTCCGTCATTGATCAATCATTATTTTCAGTACGAACTTGCTTGCAATTTGTGTGACACTTTAATCAAGTAGATAAGCTTGTTGGTTACCGAGACTACTCCTTGTGTATCTTTTTAACTTTTGAGAACGTATGGTGTTTTAGTGGTTCTACATTGGAATAAAACATTGTATTTTGTGATGTACTCCCTATGTTCCACAATGGAGCGCATATACATTTTTTTCCAAAAGTCAAGCTTTGCAAACTTTCACCAACTTTGTAGGGAAAAAATATCAACATTTAGAATACAAAATACATATCATTAGATACATCATGAGACATATTTTCATATTGTATATGTTTGGTATTATAGATATTGATAATTTATAGGCACTACATTGTGGCATGGAGGGTGTAATAATTGTTTCTTCTGATCGGCCATTTTGCTGGAAGTAACATTGCTTTGGTAGTTCATGTCAATTATATACCCTTATGTGGTACCCTAATTATAGGAGTGAGATATAATATTGGTACGTTGGTCTCTAAGTCATCCAATTGCTTAAGATAATTAAAGCTTAGTTTCTTTTGAGCTCCGTACTTGTTCAAAATATTTTTTTTGTATTAGGATTATGATTGTAGGACTTTGTGAATGGATTGTCACAGGGTGTTCGCTTTTCTATGCCTCTTTGCAATGCTGAAGTGGAGCAGGTTACTGACGATGACCTGATGGAATTTTCAAAAATCCAAACACTCAATCTGGGCCAGGTACTGTTTGCTTCTTCAACCTTTCCCTTGTTTGCTAGCCAGGCTGCAGTTACTGACAGTTTGAGCATTATTTTTCTTGAACTTGCAGACACTTCATATAGATGCTTTATCTGAGGTGGACAACACTACAGAGTCACTCCTTTCGTTTACTGGCAATAAGAGCGTTCATGGCTTATATGATGTCTTGTTGAACTACAAGTAGGGTGCTTAGTCTCTAGTAGTTATTCTGTTCCTTTTGACCCGCCAGAATTTTATATTGTATAATCTAATTTTGTGATTTTTCAGGTCCTTTCTGAATTCATTATCCGCCACAGACGTCCCAGTGTTATATTCACCGGCGCCATTTCAAAATGGTTGCCTCCATATTCCAGAGGTCATTTCATTTCTGTAGACTATATTGTTTCCGCGATAGAATTTTATATGGGCTATATCTATGTGTAATTGCCTGACTTGAAAATCTGATATCCTGAATACATGCTTTTGCAGGTCATATGCAGGGAGATGAGGAAAGCTGATACTGGCCTGGCCTCCTCTATTGGTTTAGATGAAGAACCTGGATCAGCGTTCGCTCCTCCGCCAGGCAACATGTGTTACAGCATGGAAATAAAGGATGTGGTTATCCCACCGTGGGTTGCCTCCGGCATTTGTGCCGCGATGAGCTCAGACACGGATCACTTTGATTTAACGTAAGTATGATCTTCCCTGGCACCACCTGTTCAAGTCTTTTCCACATGCTAAAAAGGCATCGCTTTTGTTCTTCCAGAATCGGGACAGAGCCCTCCTCCATGGGCTTAAACGCCGCTTTCACCTCCATAGGCGCGAGCGGTCAGTCAAAGGCTCCTTCAGAGTCCTCTCCTGAAGGGTGCGAGGCCATTGGCATTCCCAGCGCCGTCTTGGTTCGCTCCTTGCACTCTGCCTCGCTCCGGCGCCTCAGTTACAACCACGGCGAATACCTCGCGCACACAACCGTGTGAGTTGCAACGCCTCGGAGCATAATGCAATGCAAGGCCGGTGCTTCCGTGCGACCACTTTCGTCATACCAGGATCCTGTGTATCCTCCACGCCAGGAAGCCCGGGATGTTCAGAGAGAAGCCGGAAGAGCCTTGTTTGATGCGTCATCCAACGCCTCAGCCTCTGCAGAGCACTCTAGGGAGTGGGTGTGTGGAGGGTTGTACCTTTTGATCCTGTGCTGTGTAGTTCACAGGACATGTACCCTTGACTGGTAACTTTAATGGAGTTTCTGGTTATGTAAAACGAAGGGAGAAAACAACAACAAAAGGACATTTCCTTTCTTATTACTTGGGTTATATTGAATGCTCCGTTTGAACAGTTTTGTGTTGGGCTGGAGTGGGGTGTTGGTTGTCGTTTCCTTCTCTTGTCGATTCTGGATGGTCGCTTGGTCAAGCTGCTACCGTGTGATCCTTACCAGAAGATTAGGTGTTCATTTGAATTGGTAGTGCTTAACCAAGAGGAAATGCAAACACAAATAATGTTACTATTTTCTCTTGCTTTTGGTGGGATTCTTTTTTTTTTTTGAAAAGGAGGATAGCCCCCGGAAATCAAAGTTGTGGAGTTTTGAAGTTAACAAAGTCATCACTCACCCGTGCCGTCTGGTTCATAGGACATGCTACCCCCTCTTTTTTTTTAACATAGTACAGATGCAAACACTCATACATATGTCCGCAGTGGCTCTGTTTGCTTGCTGCGACATCTGCCTGGCGCTGGAAACTGTCCATCATATCGTGCTACGATGCTGGTATGCCAATGCTATCTGGGACAAGTTAATGCTGAACACCCTTGCTTGCAATTCTCTAGATATCCAGTCCTTCCTTCAAGCAAGCGGACAGCTACGCTTCAAAAAGCAATGGCATGTCACTTTCGTGGCATCCGCTGTTGCTCGTTGGCACGCCAGGAACGATCGTGTTTTTAACGGAAATTGCTGGTGTGAGCTTAAGATCAGATCCTATGCTGCCAACTTAATTGGGTTGTGGACCTCGAGAGCTCGTAAACCAGATGTTAAAATAGACATGCAAATGTGGGTTAGGATGCTTGAGGATTAGTTTCGTAGCACAGCCTAACTGATCCTTCTGCTGCTTCTTTCTTTCTTTCTTCTACCCCTTTTTCTGTCGGCCACTTGCGGCCATGCACCTTGGTGCATCTAGCAAGACCCTGTAATCTGCCTTCAGGCTTATGCCTGTTTTTGAAATATAAAGTTGGCCATGCGCCATCTTTCCTTTTCAAAAAAAAATACACATGTGTATGCATTTACCCCTATGAACGTATACACGCACACCCTACCCTTGTGAGCACTTTCAAGAGACTGAGCATATCGTCTTGAGATTTATGAAGTCACCGTAGGCACCTCGTCGTTGACGGGAACGTCTCCTCCCACTGAAAGTGTAATCGGTGTAAATCCTGAAATAAATCTAGAAATAATGCGAGCATCAGGACTTAATCCTGGAGGATTAGGGATACCACTGTCCCTCTAACCATTCAACTACAGGTAATTTTGTTCTAAAAAAAACACATGCAACTTTAATGGAGTTCTGTTTAATGAAACCGAAGGGAGAAAACAACAACAAAAGGGATATTTCCTTTCTTAATACCTGGGTTATACTGAACTAGATGGTACGGCCCGCTATAGCTGCATTTGGGATTAACATGCATGAAAAAGGTAACCATGCCTTCGAGATTGTAGCTCAAAGTTGTCTCTGGCGAGCTTGCTCGTTACTTAAACATAAACTACACGACAACTGCAACAGTGATCGTGCTAGTTCTCCTTTTGGTTTTATGATGAAATTTGATAGCCAACATGTATGCATGTTTTGGGAAATATGTAACGTGGATAACCCCGTCTTTTGGTCTGTTTACATAGTAGTTCTCTCCTACTTGTGATAATACGATGGATAATGCTGTAGTTTTCAGTTTGTAGGAAATGAAAGCACATAGAACCTATATTCAGTTTGTAGTTTTCAAACTGACTATAGGCTAATTCAAAATATTTACCTTGCCTTTTGATAAAAACAAAATTGATCACATGACCTCAAAAGTAATTTGATGACATCATCACATAAGAATAGATGCGTACACATATCTGTACAAAATATTTCAACAACTGACTTAAATTTGTACAAATAAATCAGAGAAATTATCTCAAGAAGATATAGTCAGAACCCGAGCTATAAATTGGTCTCAGATACAAAACTCACAACATGATTGATTTTAAGTGTGACATCTGATCCCATAAAGATATAGTCAGGCATGAGCTCTACAAAATGATCTTAGAAGCAAGTATAAACTAAAATGAATAATGGCTTTAAATTTGCACAAGATAAAGTGGATAGATTATATTGGATACATATCTCAAACACTACAAAACATATATATGTGCCCAGAATTACTCACACACTATGTCAATGATAACAGGCAAGTCATGAGATTGAGAGGCATAATAATTGCATTGTGTGATGATAAATTTGCCGCTGATTTAGACTTCCACAAGCAACAAACAATGTCCAAGAAGCCTAACAGTGCGTTAAATAGAACTTGAGAAAAACACCACCCAAAAAAGTCATTAAATTAGGATTAGGGGGGCAATGCCCCCCTCCCCCCTTTTCCCAATAGTTTTTTCTATTGAAGCAATTGTATCTTATAATCATTATTTGTATCTGTAATTACATCTAAAAGTGAAGAACTGCTATCATGCTTCATGCTCCGAGTACAAACGCGATGATGAAGATCAAAATGAGGATGCTAGCAAAAGTCACAGCCGTCATGGTAGTCGACTCCTATCTATAATATTTAAATAGTTCATCCCCACTATGCTATTTATCTTAACATGCATCTACTCCAAGTCAACAATGCAGCCACGTCATGCTCTATCTTCAATTCCATGCAGCCACGTCACTCCCAAATACTCAATAGTGCAGGTTTGGTCGCTGTGTCTTCCCTGCCACTACTAGGGAAAACCCTAATAGTAGCGCTTGTTTTATAGTTAGTAGTAGCGCTTGTACAAGCGCTACCAGTAAGGCGCTACAGCTAACTGGTAGTAGTAGCGTTGGTTTTCCAGCGCTACTGCTATACCTAATTAGCAGTAGCGCTTGGTTATAAAAAGTGCCGCTGATAATAGTAAGTAGCAGTAGCGTTTCTTCTGAAAAGCGCTACTGCTAAATTTTCCTGTATTTTTTGAAATGCAGCTTATTGTTAATGTATTTGTATAGGTTTTATATACAATACTGTCATCATATGATTTTATGACCATGATTAGTTATTATATATAGCAGTGGGTGAAATGAACGTGGATTAGATTGAAGTGAAGGCAACACGTGGTGCATGTCGAAAGTACGACTAATCCAAACTTGATCTAGTTTGGATTAGTAGTACTTTCGATGTGCACCACATGTTGCCTCCACTTGAACCTAATCCATATTTATTTCACCTGCTGATATATATAATAACTCATCATGCTCATATAACAACTTAGCATCATGCATCATCATAATAATAAGTAACTCATCTGGTATCATAATAACAAGTCGTACTCATCATCATCATACAACTTCTACTCTGATTTTATGACCATGATTAGTTATTATATATAGCAGTGGGTGAAATGAACGTGGATTAGATTGAAGTGGAGTCAACACGTGGTGCATGCCGAAAGTACTACTAATCCAAACTTGATATAGTTTGGATTAGTAGTACTTTCGATGTGCACCACATGTTGCCTCCACTTGAATCTAATCCATATTTATTTCACCTGCTGATATATATAATAACTCATCATGCTCATATAACAACTTAGCATCATGCATCATCATAATAATAAATAACTCATCTGGTATCATAATAACAAGTCGTACTCATCATCATCATACAACTTCTACTCGCTATCATAATAACAAGTCATACTCATCATCATCATAGTCATCTAACCAACCGTACTTAATTGTTCTTAGCACATGATCATGAGTATTAGCTACGACCTAACTACCCTCTCTAAGGTAAAATAGAATAAAACAAGATAGGCCCTGACTCTCCGTTATGGAGAATGGAGACTATCCTGTCTCCAATTCTTGCGCTTCGCACAATGTTGGTTCCAAGTAGCTCCCTACGATTGTCCATACATTTTTTCCATGCTTTGACTGTCACGTCTTCATCAATTTTAGAAATCCGGTATGAACAGTAGTGAAGCCTAGGCAGACCTGGCCGTAAGCTAATAACATCAAGGTTACCTTTCAGAAGTGTGACGCCCGGGTAATTGAGCTACAGTAACCCCCTCGTAATGATGCCACGTCACCCCAGTTACTATTGACAAATCTCGCGTTAGTTCAAAACGATTCGAATTCAAATTTGAATTAGATGCAAACAACAAAAGTTTTCAAAATATTAAACTAAAATGTTCGGTGTGCAAATAAATGCTTAGGTATTTATGGTGAGGGAACCATGCTTTTATAAAAAACCTAAATACATAAAATGAATTAAAACAGAAAAGAGAAATAACTAAAAGAAAAGGAAAAGCAGAAGAGAGAGAGAGAGCAACCCCCTCCCTGGACCGAACCCACCTAGGCCGGCCCACCTAACCCACCCGAGCCAGCCCAGCCTCCCACGCTCCCCCGGTCGCCTTCCTATTCGAACGACCGCGGGCGCGGTCGCCATCCAACCACCTCGCCGACGACACCCGACGAGAGGATAAGGCCTCCACCGCCCCGACGCCTCGGCCCCTCGCCTCCCAGTTGCCCTGCCTCCCCCACTCGCGCCAGTCCCTATCCCCTCGCACACTCGCTCCCCCCCTCCAGATCCGCCTCGCCGACGCGCCCTGCGCCGTCCGCCATTCTGACCGCGGCCACTGCTGTCCCCGTCCCTCTCCGACGAGTCCCCGAGCGCCGTCGTGCCCCGCGAAGTCTTCCTCGACCACCGGACCAAGCCAGGAGCCCCCACAACGAGCGCGGCGCTCTCTCCTTCCTCCTCTGCTCCGACAAACGCCGGCGTCGAATTCGGCCACCTCGCGCCTTCCCCGAGCCCGCGAACGCACAACTACAGGGCCCGGTGAGCCCCGCTCTCCTCTCCCTCTCTTGGCAGCCTCTGCCCCCGCCATAGCTGCTTCCCCCGTCGTGCTTGAGCTCGTCGCCGCGGTGGTGCTCGCCGCCGTGGCCACAGCTCGCGGAGCTCGCAGTCGACCACCCCCTCGTGCTCAGCACCTCCACCCGCACCCACTGCACGCGCCCGCTACTCCTCCCGCTCCCCTAGCGCCTTCCTCGACGGGGCAGTGCTCCGGCCGCTGCCGCGAGCTCGTCTCCGGCGAGCTCGTCGCCTCCCGCCTGCTGTCGACTGCGGCAATCAACTCACGCGAACGCCATCTGCCCGTAGAGCCGCTCCGCACGCCGAACCATGCCCCGCCTTGCCGTCCCCGTGGAGCACCCGAAAGTGCCGCCACCGCCGTCGTTGTAGCTCTCAGCTCCGGCCACCCCTCCCTACGAGACCCCCACGGGTGGATGCGGCTTCGTCCGCACGTTCGAACGCGGCTGGCCCCGTGCCAAACGGTGGCCTGTGCGCGGTTTCCGACCTGTGCCCGTACTCGCGCCGCCGCGAACGCGCTCGCCGGCGGCGGGTCACCGGCCCCCGCTGACCTGGACTGACTACTGGGGCCCGCCGTGCCACTGACCAGTGGGTCCAGTTGACCTGTTGACCGGGTCAACTACTGACTGGGCTGCCCAGTGAGACTAACGTGCGGGTCCCACCTCTTAATCCTCTAATTAAAACATTTTAATAATTAAAACTAATTAGTTTAGTTAATTAGACACTGACAGGTGGGCCCAGTAGTTTTACTAACTAAATTTAGATTAGTTTGAACTCTGTTTAACCCACTCTCTATGACAGGTGGGTCCCCCGTGTCAGTTTTGACCAGTCAACTGGACTATTGACTGCTGACGTCACTCATACGTCATGCTGACATCATATTCCTTTTCTGTTAATTTAAGTAATTCCAGAAAATGATTAAAACTTTAGAAAATCATATAAAATAATCCGTATCTCGGATGAAAATACTTTCTACATGAAAGTTGCTCAGAACGACGAGACGAATCCGGATACGCAGCCCGTTCGTTCACCACACATCCCTAGCATAGCAAACATGCAACTTCCCCCTCCGGTTCATCTGTTCGAAAACGCGAACGCTGGGGATACTTTCCCGGATGTTTCCCCCCTTCGTCGGTATCACCTACTACCGCGTTAGGGCACACCTAGCACCGCGTATTGCCATGTTACGCTTTGTGATGCTTTGATTGCTTTGTTATTTATTGTGTTCCCCCTCCGTTACTTCTTTCCGGTAGACCCCGAGACTGCCGGCGACCCCAGTTCGACTACGGAGTTGACGACCCTTCCTTGCCAGAGCAACCAGGCAAGCCCCCCCCTTGATCACCAGATATCGCCTATTATTCTCTATACAGCTTGCATTAGAGTAGTGTAGCATGTTACTGCTTTCGGTTAATCCTATTCTGCTGCATAGCCTGTCATTGTTGCTACAGTTGTTACCCTTACCTGCTATCCTACTGCTTAGTATAGGATGCTAGTGTTCCATCAGTGGCCCTACACTCTTGTCCGTCTGCCATGCTATACTACTGGGCCGTGATCACTTCGGGAGGTGATCACAGGTATATACTATATACTTTATATACATGACACATGTGGTGACTAAAGTCGGGTCAGCTCGTTGAGTACCCGCAAGTGATTCTGATGAGGGGGCTGAAAGGACAGGTGGCTCCATCCCGGTAGAGGTGGGCCTGGGTTCCTGACGGCCCCCGACTGTTACTTTGTGGCGGAGCGACAGGGCAGGTTCAGACCACCTAGGAGAGAGGTGGGCCTGGCCCTGGTCGGCGTTCGCGGATACTTAACATGCTTAACGAGATCTTGGTATTTGATCTGAGTCTGGCTATTTGGTTTATACGCACTAACCAACTACGCGGGAACAGTTATGGGCACTCGGCGTCGTGGTATCAGCCGAAGCTCTTTTTGACGTCAGCGACTGAGTGGCGCGCGCCGCATTGGACCGTAAGCTCGCGCTTGTATTAAGGGGGCTAGGTCTGCTTCCGGCCGCGTACGCAATGTGCAGGTGTGTAATGGGCGATGGGCCCAGACCCCTGCGCGCATAGGGTTTAGACCGGCGCGCTGACCTCTCTGTTGAGCCTAGGTGGGGCTGCGACATGTTGATCTTCCGAGGCCGGGCATGACCCAGGAAAGTGTGTCCGGCCAAATGGGATCGAGCGTGTTGGGAAATGTGGTGCACCCCTGCAGGGAAGTTTATCTATTCGAATAGCCGTGTCCCTCGGTAAAAGGACGACCCGGAGTTGTACCTTGACCTTATGACAACTAGAACCGGATACTTAATAAAACACACCCTTCCAAGTGCCAGATACAACCCGGTGATCGCTCTCTAACAGGGCGACGAGGAGGGGATCGCCGGGTAGGATTATGCTATGCGATGCTACTTGGTGAACTTACCATCTACTCTCTTCTACATGCTGCAAGATGGAGGTGGCCAGAAGCGTAGTCTTCGACAGGATTAGCTATCCCCCTCTTATTCTGGCATTCTGCAGTTCAGTCCACTGATATGGCCCTTTACACATATACCCATGCATATGTAGTGTAGCTCCTTGCTTGCGAGTACTTTGGATGAGTACTCACGGTTGCTTTTCTCCCTCTTTTCCCCCTTTCCCTTCTACCTGGTTGTCGCAACCAGATGCCGGAGCCCAGGAGCCAGACGCCACCGTCGACGACGACTCTTACTACACTGGAGGTGCCTACTACTACGTGCAGCCCGCTGACGACGACCAGGAGTAGTTAGGAGGATCCCAGGCAGGAGGCCTGCGCCTCTTTCGATCTGTATCCCAGTTTGTGCTAGCCATCTTATGGCAACTTGTTTAACTTATGTCTGTACTCAGATATTGTTGCTTCCGCTGACTCGTCTATGATCGAGCACTTGTATTCGAGCCCTCGAGGCCCCTGGCTTGTATTATGATGCTTGTATGACTTATTTTTATTTTTAGAGTTGTGTTGTGATATCTTCCCGTGAGTCCCTGATCTTGATCGTACATGTTGCGTGTATGATTAGTGTACGGTCAAATCGGGGGCGTCACAAGAAGCATGAGATCAGGCACACAATCCTTCGGGATTTTCTGTTGAAAAACATAGTAATAACGTCGTAGTTAGCAATGTAGTTTAGATTTAGAAGAAATTATGCAAAAGAGGCACAGATGTCGTAATAGTAAAATCTTACCATGCCATCTCCATAGATGTTACCATAGTTCAACACGTGCACTAGTGGCACGTATTGACCATAATGTACAGGAGTTTGATAATTAATATTGTAATTCTCAACATCAATAATAAACGAGATAAGATGATCTTTCTCTTGATAAGTTAATTTTGCGCCATCGGTGTAGTAGGTTCTATCTACCATATTCTGTACATTTTTTGAAGAATGAAAATAAGCTATCAATGGAAATAAGCTGTCAACTATTTTGAAATCAACAATATAAATTACTTAATAACTATGTTTGAGAAACTCACATAGCGGTAGAACTGGAAGCGTATCAACAAGGACCCAAATGTCCATATTATCTTGGTGATGTTAGGATCACCAAGATCCAAGGTGACAAGCATACCCTTATGAAAATCATACATCTTGCAAAGTGCTTCCCAATTCGCGCAACCAAAATGGGATACGCTCTCAGAATTGTATAGATTTACAGCAAAATCAAAACCATGATGGGTCCTTAGGTGAACTATCTTTGTTTCCATACTTTCATGATCTTCAAAATTCATCCTCTCCAAGACATAGCATCTTGCATGGCATGGGATAAGCTAGTCGAATTGTAAAAGACGAAAATATTACACGTTGAAGAAGCAGAAGTCGTGCTTAATTACGAAAAAACACTGGTCGTCGTTGCGTACCGTTTCAACATCGAAGGTCTCCTGGAGCTTAATGCTGAAGCCCTGACCTTCTACCAGGTGAGGCCTGTCGCACAGACCCCGGTCCTCGCCGTACCAGTCGCACTCCGGGAGACTTTCGTCGTCCAACGACATTTCCTATGTTCATAATTCAAAGATTAAACTTCTAAAATTAAATATTTGTACTACAAAAACTAAATTAGATCATTATTATTCATCATGGGTTATCGGTCTGTCGGGATTCTCCTTCCTCTCTCATATATGGTGGACACTCCCTCACTGATTTTTCGACCATCGATGATGGTCGCTAGTCCTCCTTTCCCTAGTTCATAACAAAGGTCTAGCACAAGGAGAAGAAGGAGAAGCGACCCCCACGACAACAGTCGGCATTCTTCTTCTCTCATATATGGTGGAGACTCTCCCGCACTGATTTTTCGACCGTCGATGATGGTCGCTACTCTTCCTTCCCCTAGTGCATAACAAAGGTCTAACACAAGGAGAAGAAGGAGAAGCGACCCCCACGACAACAGTCGGCGTTCTTCTTCTCTCATATATGGTGGAGACTCTCCCTCACTGATTTTTTGACTGTCATGTATGGAGCCCCGATAGACTTAAAGTCAACTCGAAATGTCGTTCAATTCTCTTTCTATCAAATCCGGGGCACTCGATATTTCCTACATATTCTAGCACAAGTCATGCTTAAAATCACGGAAAAATCCGGCATGACCTTTGCTAAAATAGGACATATCGACCGCTTGAAATTTGCCGGAATGGAAGTGAATCAACACTCCGGCAAAACATAGGCCACTGTGAGGTGTTTCTTGCAAACATAGGCCACTTGGGCAAGCACTAGTACTATGGAACACTACATATCACATGTCTAAATCTCCATCATATTCCATGAAAATTATCACACCTACTCATGTAGCTACTACTCCACTACAACTATCAAAACATCTACATCATCATCGACATGGGGATTTGGCTGGTCTCACCTTGAGGTCAGAGGTGGTCGGTGACGGGGACGACGGCGGGGATGATGCAGGGGCTCCTTGATTTCTGCAAAAAACAAAATATAAACAAAAACATTATTATCCTCATCTTAGGACTTAGTGAAACCCTATGTCTAAAACAAAATATAAACAAAAACCTACATTTACTAAAAAAAATCTAAAATTTTCCTATTCTATTCAAAAGACCTACGTTTACTTATTCATTTCAATTTCATATTTTATTCTATACAAATTTACTTATTCAAATTTTCTAAAAATTTCCTATTCTATTCAAAAGACCTACATTTACTTATTTTTTTCAATTTCATATTTTATTCTATTCAAATTTACTTATTCAAATTTTCTAAAAATTTCCTATTCTATTCAAAAGACCTACATTTACTTTTTTTTTCAATTTCATATTTTATTCTATTCAAATTTTCTAAAAATTTCCTATTCTATTCAAAAGACCTACATTTACTTATTCTTTTCAATTTCATATTTTATTCTATTCAAATTTTCAAAAAAATTCCTATTCTATTCAAAAGACCTACATTTACTTTTTTTTTTTTCAATTTTCAATTTTATTCTATTCAAATTTTCTGTTTTATTCTATTCTATTCAAATTTCTTATTTTATTTATAGAAAGGAGGAGGAGGAGGTGGGAGGAGGAGGGAGGAGAGAGTAGGAGGAGGGAGGGGAGGAGGAGGGAGGAGGAGGAGGGAGAGAGGAGGGCCGCCGGAGAGGGAGGAGGAGGAGGAAGGAGGAGGGGCCTGCCGAAGGGGGGAGGAGGAGAGAGCAGGAGGAGGGGCCGCTGGAGGAAGGAGGAGGAGGGGGCGCCGGAGGGAGGAGGAGGAGGAGGGGGAGGAGGAGGGATGGACCTTGGGGGCGATGGCGGCGACGACGCGCGGCGGAGTGAGAGTGAGAGTGTGAGGACACGCGCAGGCCGGTTGGATAAGGTGGCCTTAGTAGTAGCGCTGGTTGGGGAAAAGCACTACTACTAAGTACAATAGCAGTAGTGCTTTTTACGTATGTGCGCTACTAGTATACCTAGCCTGTCGGCAACGGTCTGGCACCCTTAGTAGTAGCGCTGGTTGGGGGAAAGCGCTACTACTAAGTACAATAGCAGTAACGCTTTTTACGTATGGGCGCTACTAGTATACCTAGCCTGTCGCCAACGGTCTGGCAATTATAGTAGTAGCAGGTTTTATAACTACAACACTACTGCTATGTGCATAGTAGCAGCGCTCTTTCTTCCCAAGCGCTACTGCTATTTAGTAGCAGCGCTGCCTTCTAAACAGCGCTACTAGTAAGCTCCTGTGTATAAGGTTTTTCCTAGTAGTGTGCCCGAATGTTCAATTCGTCTCTCTCTCTCAGTTGTAACGGAAGGTGAAACTTGAAGCCTACAATCGTTTGATTACCTCCACCCTTTAATGCTTGGCCACTGTCAAGGCAATTATTTAATGTCATCCATTACGAAGCATGTCTTCTCCTCTTCCCATCATCTTCCTTATTACACAACAATGGATCTAGCTACATGGTCCTCCACATCTTGCAAAACCAAACTGAATTCCTCGCGTTGCAATGTATGCGATGGTCCCTTCCAGCCTAGTTTGTGCATGACTAGCCCCCCTCCCAGGAGGAGGGGGCCGCCGGAGGGAGGAGGAGGGAGGAGGAGGGGAAGGAGGAGTGAGGGACCTTGGGGCGACGACAGCGACGGCGCGCGGCGGAGTGAGAGTGAGAGTGAGAGGGGGAGAGTGAGGACGTGCGCGGGCCGGTTGGATAAGGTGGCCTTAGTAGTAGTGCTGGTTGGGGGAAAGCACTACTACTAAGTACAATAGCAGTATCGCTTTTTACGTATGGGCACTACTAGTATACCTAGCCTGCCGGCAACGATCTGACACCCTTAGTAGTAGCGTTGGTTGGGGGAAAGCGCTACTACTAAGTACAATAGCATTAGCGCTTTTTACGTATGGGCGCTACTAGTATACCTAGGCCGCCGCCAACGGTCTGGCAATTATAGTAGTAGCGGTTTTTATAACTATAACGCTACTGCTATGTGCATAGTAGCAACGCTCTTTCTTCCCAAGTGCTACTGCTATTTAGTAGCAGCACTACCTTCTAAACAACGCTACTAGTAAGTGATATGTTTCCAACGTATCTATAATTTATGAAGTATTCATGCAGTTTTATTATCATTCTAGGATGTTTTACAATCATTTTATAGCAACTTTATATCATTTTTTGGGACTAACCTATTGACCCAGTGCCCAGTGCCAGTTGCTGTTTTTTGCTTGTTTTTTACATCGTAGGAAATCAATATCAAACGGAGTCCAAACACCGCGAAACTTTTTGGAGATTTTTTATGGACCAGAACACCCAGGATGGGCCAGAGCAGCACCTGCCTGGGCGCCCCGAGGCATGCCCAGGTGGGTTGTGCCCACCTCGGTGGCCTCCCGCACCCCCTCTTCACCCTATAAATTCACAAATATTCCAAAACCCTTCGAGGTTAACCTAGATCAGAAGTTCCGCCGCCGCAAGGCTCTGTAGCCACGAGAAACCAATCTAGGCCCGTTCCGGCACCCTGCAGGAGGGGGGAATCATCTCCGGTGGCCATCTTCATCATCCCGGCGGCCACCACGATGAAGAGGGAGTAGTCCACCCTCGGGGCTGAGGGTTTGTACCAGTAGCTATATGTTTAATATCTCTCTCTCTCTCTCGTGTTCTTGAGATGTCACGATCTTGATGTATCGCGGGCTTTGTTAATATAGTCAGATCATATGGTGTTTTCCCCTCTCTATCTTGTTGTGATGAATTGAGTTTTCCCTTTGAGATTTCGTATTATCGGATTGAATACTTTTATGGATTTGAGAACACTTAATATATATCTTCCAATTGAATACTCGTGGTGCCAATGGGGTATCATATTGATTCACTTTATATATGTTTTGGCACTCAACTCGTGGATTCCCGAGGTGACATTGGGGTAATCTATGCATAGGGGTTGATGCACGTTCTTGTCTTTGTTTCTCCGGTAGAAATCTTGGGGCACTCTTTGAAGTTCTTTGTGTTGGATTGAGTATTATGAATTTTTATTTGCTTTGGTGTTATTTTAGTACGAACTCTAGGATAGATCGAACGGAAAGAATAGCTTTATGTTATTTAAGTACGAACTCTTGAATAGATCGAACGGAAATAATAGCTTTGAGGTGGTTTCATACCCTACAAACAATTTATTCTTATGTTCTCCGCTAGATAGGAACTTTGGAGTGATTCTTCATCGCACTTTGAGGGGTGGTTATATGATTCAATTATATTAGCATTGTTGAGAGATTGCACTAGCGAAAGTACGGACCCTAGGCCTCATTTTCAAGCATTGCAATACCGTTTTTGTGCTCGTTTACTATTTGCTACCTTGCTGTTTTTATTTATTCAGATTATAAAAGTATATTTCTACCATCAATATTACACTTTTATCACCATCTCTTTGCCGAACTAGTGCACCTCTACAATTTGCCATTGTATTGGGTGTGTTGGGGACACAAGAGATTTCTTGTATTTGGTTGCAGGGTCGTTTGAGAGAGACTATCTTCATCCTACGCCTCCCACGGATTGATAAACCTTAGGTCATCCACTTGAGGTAAAAATGCTACTGTCCTACAAAACTTTGTGCTTGGAGGCCCAACACGTGTCTACAAGAATAAAGTTGCGTAGTAGACATTAGTAAGCTCCTGTGTATAAGGTTTTTTCCTAGTAGTGTGCCCGAATGTACAGTCCGTCTCTCTCTCTCTCAGTTGTAACGGAAGGTGAAACTTGAAGCTCACTATCGTTTAATTACCTCCACCCTTTAATGCTTGGCCACTGTCAAGGCAATTATGTAATGTCATCCATTACATATGTATATGGTGGAGTCTTTTCCCCTTCCATTCGAAGCATGTCTTCTCCTCTTCCCATCATCTCCCTTATTACACAACAATGGATCTAGCTACCTGGCCCTCCACATCTTGCAGAACCAAATTGAAATCCTCGTGTTGCAATGTATGCGATGGTCCCTTCCTGCCTGGTTTGTGCATGACTAGCCCCCCTAGGAGGAGGGGGCCGCCGGAGGGAGGAGGAGGGGGAGGAGGAGGAAGGGACCTTGGGGGCGACGGCGGCGGCGGCGCGCGGCGGAGTGAGAGTGTGAGGGGGAGAGTGAGGACGCGCGCGGGACGGTTGGATAAGGTGGCCTTAGTAGTAGTGCTGGTTGGGGGAAAGCGTTATTACTAAGTACAATAGAAGTAGCGCTTTTTACGTATGAGCGCTACTAGCATACCTAGCCTGCCGGCAACGGTCTGACACCCTTAGTAGTACCGCTGGTTGGGGGAAAGCGCTACGACTAAGTACAATAGCAGTAACACTTTTTACGTATGGGCGCTACTAGTATATCTAGCCTGCCGCCAACGGTCTGGCAATTATAGTAGTAGCGGGTTTTATAACTACATCGCTACTGCTATGTGCATAGTAGCAGCGCTCTTTCTTCCCAAGCGCTACTGCTATTTAGTAGCAGCGCTGCCTTGCGTTACTAGTAAGCTCTTGTGTATAAGGTTTTTCCTAGTAGTGTGCTTGAATGTTCTGTCCGTCTCTGTCTCTCAGTTGTAACAGAAGGTGAAACTTGAAGCCTACAATCGCTTGATTACCTCCACCCTTTAATGCTTGGCCACTGTCAAGGCAATTATTTAGCGTCATCCTTTACATGTGTATATGGTGTAGTCTTTTCCCCTTCCATTCGAAGCATGTCTTCTCCTCTTCCCATCATCTATACAAAACAATGGATCTAGCTACCTGGTCCTCCACATCTTGCAGAACCAAACTGAATTCCTCGCGTTGCAATGTATGCGATGGTCCCTTCCTGTCTAGTTTATGCATGACTAGCCACCCCTCTCTCTCGCCCCTCGACCGTGTCCTTCTAAGGTACATCCACATTGTCGCCCGCCGAAGAATTAAGCTCCTATTCTAGATGAATAGCAAGTGTTTGAAGTACACCCTTTGAAGTAATTGTTTGGGAATGTAGTAATTTCAAAAAAATTCCTACGCACACGCAAGATCATGGTGATGCATAGCAACGAGAGGGGAGAGTGTTGTCCACGTATCCTCGTAGACCGAAAGCGGAAGCGTTAGAACAACGCGGTTGATGTAGTCGTACGTCTTCACGATCCGACCGATCCAAGTACCGAACGCACGGCACCTCCAAGTTCAGCACACGTTCAACTCAATGGTGTCCCACGAACTCCGATCCAGCATAGCTTCGAGGGAGAGTTCCGTCAGCACGACGGAGTGATGACGGTGATGATGTTGCTACCGACGCAGGGCTTCACCTAAGCACCGCTACGATATTACCGAGGTGGATTATGGTGGAGGGGGGCACCGCACACGGCTAAGAGATCAATGATCAATTGTTGTGTCTCCAAGGGGTGCCTCCCTCCCCGTATATAAAGGAGTGGAGGAGGGGGAGGGGCCGACCCCCTATGTCGCGCCCCATGAGGAGTCCTACTCCCACCTTCCAAGTAGGAGTAGGAGAGGAGAGGGAAGGGAGAGAGGAAGAGAAGGAAAGGGGGCGCCGCCCCCCTCCTTGTCCAATTCGGACTAGAGGGGGGGGGCGCGGCTGCCCTGGCCGCCCCTCCTCTTCTGCCACTAGGGCCCAATAGGCCCAATAAACTCCCCGGGGGGTTCCGGTAACCCCCGGTACTCCGGTATATGTCCGAAACCTCCCAAAACACTTCCGGTGTCCGAACATAGTCGTCCAATATATCGATCTTTACGTCTCGACCATTTTGAGACTCCTCGTCATGTCCGTTATCATATCCGGGACTCCGAACTACCTTCGGTACATCAAAACACAAAAACTCATAATTCCTATCGTCACCGAACTTTAAGCGTGCGGACCCTACGGGTTCGAGAACTATGTAGACATGACCGAGAGATGTCTCCGGTCAATAACCAATAGCGGTACCTGGATGCTCATATTGGCTCCCACATATTATACAAAGATCTTTATCGGTCAAACCGCATAACAACATACGTTGTTCCCTTTGTCATCTGTATGTTACTTGCCCGATATTCGATTGTCGGTATCTCAGTACCTAGTTCAATCTCGTTTACCGGGAAGTCTCTTTACTCGTTCCGTAATACATCATCCTGCAACTAACTCATTAGTTACAATGCTTGCAAGGCTTATAGTGATGTGCATTACTGAGAGGGCCCAGAGATACCTCTCCGACAATCGGAGTGACAAATCCTAATCGATCTATGCCAACTCAACAAGTACCTTCGGAGACACCTGTAGAGCACCTTTATAATCACCCAGTTACATTGTGACGTTTGGTAGCACACAAAGTGTTCCTCCGGTATTCGGAAGTTGCATAATCTCATAGTCATAGGAACATGTCTAAGTCATGAAGAGAGCAATAGCAACAAACTAAACGATCAAGTGCTAAGATAACGGAATGGGTCTAGTCAATCACATCATTCTCTAATGATGTGATCCCATTTATCAAATGACAACTCATGTCTATGGTTAGGAAACATAACCATCTTTGATCAACGAGCTAATCAAGTAGAGGCATACTAGTGACACTCTGTTTGTCTATGTATTCACATATGTATTATGTTTCCGGTTAATACAATTCTAGCATGAATAATAAACATTTATCATGAAATAAGGAAATAAATAATAACTTTATTATTGCCTCTAGGGCATATTTCCTTCAGTCTCCCACTTGCACTAGAGTCAATAATCTAGATTACACAGTAATGATTCTAACACCCATGGAGCCTTGGTGCTGATCATGTTCTGCTCGTGAGAGAGGCTTAGTCAACGGGTCTGCAACATTCAGATCCGTACGTATCTTGCAATCTCTATGTCCCCACCCTGGACTTGATCGTGGATGGAATTTAAGCATCTCTTGATGTGCTTGGTTCTCTTGTGAAATCTTGATTCCTTTGTCAAGGCAATTGCACCAGTATTGTCACAAAAGATTTTCATTGGACCCGATGCACTAGGTATGACACCTAGATCGGATATGAACTCCTTCATCCAGACTCCTTCATTTGCTGCTTCCGAAGCAGCTATGTACTCCGCTTCACACGTAGATCCCACCATGATGCTTTGTTTAGAACTGCTCCAACTGACAGCTCCACCGTTCAATATGAACACGTATCCGGTTTGCGATTTAGAATCGTCCGGATCAGTGTCAAAGCTTGCATCGACGTAACCATTTACGACGAGCTCTTTGTCACCTCCATAAACGAGAAACATATCCTTAGTCCTTTTCAGGTATTTCAGGATGTTCTTGACCACTGTCCAGTGATCCACTCCTGGATTACTTTGGTACCTCCCTGCTAAACTAATAGCAAGGCACACATCAGGTCTGGTACATAGCATTGCATACATGATAGAGCCTATGGCATAGGGAACATCTTTTATTTTCTCTCTATCTTATGCAGTGGTCGGGCATTGAGTCTTACTCAACTTCACACCTTGTAACATAGGTATGAACCCTTTCTTTGCCTCATCCATTTTGAACTTCTTCAAAACTTTGTCAAGGTATGTGCTTTGTGAAAGTCCAATTAAGCGTCTTGATCTATCTCTATAGATCTTGATGCCCAATATGTAAGCAGCTTCACCGAGGTCTTTCATTGAAAAACTCTTATTCAAGTATCCTTTTATGCTATCCAGAAATTCTTTATCATTTCCAATCAACAATATGTCATCCACATACAGTATTAGAAATGCTACAGAGCTCCCACTCACTTTCTTGTAAATATAGGCTTCTCCAAAAGTCTGTATAAAACCATACGTTTTGATCACACTATCAAAGCGTTTATTCCAACTCTGAGAGGCTTGCACCAGTCCATAAATGGATCGCTGGAGCTTGCACACTTTGTTAGCACCCTTTGGATCGATAAAACCTTCAGGTTGCATCATATACAACTCTTCTTCCAGAAATCCATTCAGGAATGCAGTCTTCACATCCATTTGCCAAATTTCATAATCATAAAATGCGGCAATTGCTAACATGATTCAGACGGACTTAAGCATCGCTACGGGTGAGAAGGTCTCATCGTAGTCAACTCCTTGAACTTGTCAAAAACCTTTTGCAACAAGTCGAGCTTTGTAGACAGTAATATTACCATCAGCGTCTGTCTTCTTCTTAAAGATCCATTTATTCTCGATGGCTTGCCGATCATCGGGCAAGTCAACCAAAGTCCATACTTTGTTCTCATACATGGATCCCATCTCAGATTTCATGGCCTCCAGCCATTTTGCGGAATCTGGGCTCATCATCGCTTCCTCATAGTTCGTAGGTTCGTCATGGTCTAGTAACATGACCTCCAGAACAGGATTACCGTACCACTATGGTGCGGATCTTACTCTGGTTGACCTACGAGGTTCGGTAGTAACTTGATCTGAAGTTTCGTGATCATCATCATTAGCTTCCTCACTAATTGGTGTAGGTGTCACAGGAACCAGTTTCTGTGATGAACTACTTTCCAATAAGGGAGCAGGTACAGTTACCTCATCAAGTTCTACTTTCCTCCCACTCACTTCTTTCGAGAGAAACTCCTTCTCTAGAAAGGATCCATTCTTAGCAACGAATGTCTTGCCTTCGGATCTGTGATAGAAGGTGTACCCAACAGTCTCTTTTGGGTATCCTATGAAGACACATTTCTCTGATTTGGGTTCGAGCTTATCAGGTTGAAGCTTTTTCACATACGCATCGCAGCCCTAAACTTTAAGAAATGACAACTTTGGTTTCTTGCCAAACCATAGTTCATAAGGAGTCGTCTCAACGGTTTTAGATGGTGCCCTATTTAATGTGAATGCAGCTATCTCTAGAGCATATCCCCAAAACGATAGCGGTAATCAGTAAGAGACATCATAGATCGCACCATATCTAGTAAAGTATGATTACATCGTTCGGACACACCATTACGCTGTGGTGTTCCGGGTGGCGTGAGTTCCAAAACTATTCCGCATTGTTTTAAATGAAGACCAAACTCATAACTCAAATATTCTCCTCCACGATCAGATCGTAGAAACTTTATTTTCTTGTTACGATGATTTTCAACTTCACTCTGAAATTCTTTGAACTTTTCAAATGTTTCAGACTTATGTTTCATCAAGTAGATATACCCATATCTGCTCAAATCATTTGTGAAGGTGAGAAAATAATGATACCCACCGCGAGCCTCAACATTCATTGGACCACATACATCAGTATGTATGATCTCCAATAAATCTGTTGCTCGCTCCATAGTTCCGGAGAACGGCGTTTTAGTCATCTTGCCCATGAGGCATGGTTCGCAAGTACCAAGTGATTCATAATCAAGTGATTCCAAAAGTCCATCGGAATGCAGTTTCTTCATGCGCTTTACACCAATATGACCTAAACGGCAGTGCCACAAATAAGTTGCACCATCATTATCAACTCTGCATCTTTTGGCCTCAATACTATGAATATGTGTATCACTACTATCGAGATTCAAAAAGAATAGACCACTCTTTAAGGGTGCATGACCATAAAAGATATTACTCATATAAATAGAACAACCATTATTCTCTGATTTAAATGAATAACCGTCTCGCATCAAACAAGATCCAGATATAATGTTCATGCTCAACGCTGGCACCAAATAACAATTATTTAGGTCTAAAACTAATCCCGAAGGTAGATGTAGAGGTAGCGTGCCGACTGCGATCACATCGACTTTGGAACCATTTCCCACGCGCATCGTCACCTCGCCCTTAGCCAATCTTTGCTTGATCCGTAGTCCCTGTTTCGAGTTGCAAATATTAGCAACAGAACCAGTATCAAATACCCAGGCACTACTGCGAGAATTAGTAAGGTACACATCAATAACATGTATATCACATATACATTTGTTCACCTTGCCATCCTTCTTATCCGCCAAATACTTGGGGCAGTTCCGCTTCCAGTGACCAGTCTGTTTGCAGTAGAAGCACTCAGTCTTAGGTTTAGGTCCAGACTTGGGTTTCTTCTCTTGAGCAGCAACTTGCTTGCTGTTCTTCTTGAAGTTCCCCTTCTTTGTTGACCATCAACACTTGATGCTCCTTCTTGATTTCTACCTCCGCAGCCTTTAGCATTGCGAAGAGCTCAGAAATCGTCTTATCCATCCCTTGCATGTTATAGTTCATCATGAAGCTCTTGTAGCTTGGTGGCAGTGATTGAAGAATTCTGTCAATGACACTATCATCCGGAAGATTAACTCCCAGTTGAATCAAGTGATTGTTATACCCAGACATTCTGAGTATATGCTCACTGACAGAACTATTCTCCTCCATCTTACAGCTGTAGAACTTATTGGAGACTTCATATCTCTCAATCCGGGCATTTGCTTGAAATATTAACTTCAACTCCTGGAACATCTCATATGCTCCATGACATTCAAAACGTCGTTGAAGTCCCGGTTCTAGGCCGTAAAGCATGGCACACTGAACTATCGAGTAGTCATCAGCTTTGCTTTGCCAGACGTTCATAACATCTGGTTCAGCTCCTGCAGCAGGTTTGGCACCTAGCGGTGCTTCCAGGACGTAATTCTTCTGTGCAGCAATGAGGATAATCCTCAAGTTACGGACCCAGTCCGTGTAATTGCTACCATCATCTTTCAACTTTGCTTTCTCAAGGAACGCATTAAAATTCAACGGAACAACAACACATGCCATCTATCTACAACAACATAGACATGCAAAATACTATCAGGTACTAAGTTCATGATAAATTAAAGTTCAGTTAATCAAATTATTAAAGAACTCCCACTTAGATAGACATCCCTCTAATCATCTAAGTGATCACGTGATCCATATCAACTAAACCATGTCCGATCATCACGTGAGATGGAGTAGTTTTCAATGGTGAACATCACTATGTTGATCATATCTACTATATGATTCACGCTCGACCTTTCGGTCTCAGTGTTCCGAGGCCATATCTGCATATGCTAGGCTCGTCAAGTTTAACCCGAGTATTCTGCATGTGCAAAACTGGCTTGCACCCGTTGTATGTGAACGTAGAGCTTATCACACCCGATCATCACGTGGTGTCTCGGCACGACGAACTTTCGCAACGGTGCATACTCAGGGAGAACACTTGTACCTTGAAATTTAGTGAGAGATCATCTTATAATGCTACCGTCGATCTAAGCAAAATAAGATGCATAAAGGATAAACATCACATGCAATCAATATAAGTGATATGATATGGCCATCATCATCTTGTGCCTGTGATCTACATCTCCAAAGCACCGTCATGATCACCATCGTCACCGGCGGGACACCTTGATCTCCATCGTAGCATCGTTGTCGTCTCGCCAACTATTTCTTCTACGACTATCACTACCGCTTAGTGATAAAGTAAAGCAATTATAGGGCGATTGCATTGCATACAATAAAGCGATAACCATATGGCTCCTGCCAGTTGCCGATAACTTTGTTACAAAACATGATCATCTCATACAATAAAATTTAGCATCATGTCCTGACCATATCACATCACAACATGCCCTGCAAAAACAAGTTAGACGTCCTCTATTTTGTTGTTGCAAGTTTCACATGGCTGCTACGGGCTGAGTAAGAACCGTTCTTACCTACGCATCAAAACCACAACGATAGTTCGTCAAGTTAGTGCTGTTTTAACCTTCACAAGGACTGGGCGAAGCCACACTCGGTTCAACTAAAGTTGGAGAAACTGACACCCGCCAGCCACCTGTGTGAAAAGCACGTCGGTAGAACCAGTCTCACGTAAGCGTACGCGTAATGTCGGTCCGGGACGCTTCATCCAACAATACCGCCGAACCAAAGTGTGACATGTTGGTAAGCAGTATGACTTGTATTGCCCACAACTCACTTGTGTTCTACTCGTGCATATAACATCTACGCATAAACCTGGCTCTGATGCCACTGTTGGGGAACATAGTAATTTCAAAAAATTTCCTACGCACACGCAAGATCATGGTGATGCATAGCAACGAGAGGGGAGAGTGTTGTCCACGTACCCTTGTAGACCGAAAGCGGAAGCGTTAGAACAACGCGGTTGATGTAGTCGTACGTCTTCACGATCCGACCGATCCAAGTACCAAACGCACGGCACCTTCGAGTTTAGCACTTGATGACGTCCCACGAACTTCGATCCAGCAGAGCTTCGAGGGAGAGTTCCGTTAGCACGACGGCGGGATGACGGTGATGATGTTGCTACCGACGCAGGGCTTCGCCTAAGCACCGCTACGATATTACCGAGGTGGATTATGGTGGAGGGGGGCACCGCACACGGCTAAGAGATCAATGATCAATTGTTGTGTCTCCAAGGGGTGCCTCCCTCCCTGTATATAAAGGAGTGGAGGAGGGGGAGGGGCCGACCCCCTATGGCGCGCCCCATGAGGAGTCCTACTCCCACCGGGAGTAGGACTCCCCCCTTCCAAGTAGGAGTAGGAGAGGAGAGGGAAGGGAGAGAGGAAGAGAAGGAAAGGGGGGCGCCGCCCCCCTCCTTGTCCAATTCGGACTAGAGGGGGAGGGGGCACGCGGCTGCCCTGGCCGCCCCTCCTCTTCTCCCACTAGGGCCCAATTGGCCCAATAAACTCCCCGGGGGGTTCCGGTAACCCCCCGGTACTCCGGTATATGTCCAAAACCTCCTGAAACACTTCCGGTGTTCGAACATAGTCGTCCAATATATCGATCTTTACGTCTCGACCATTTCGAGACTCCTCGTCATGTCCGTGATCATATCCAGGACTCTGAACTACCTTTGGTACATCAAAACACAAAAACTCATAATACCGATCGTCACCGAACTGTAAGCGTGCGGACCCTACGGGTTCGAGAACTATGTAGACATGACCGAGACATGTCTCCGGTCAATAACCAATAGCGGAACCTGGATGCTCATATTGGCTCCCACATATTCTACGAAGATCTTTATCGGTTAAACCGCATAACAACATGCGTTGTTCCCTTTGTCATCTGTATGTTACTTGCCCGAGATTCGATCGCCGGTATCTCAATACCTAGTTCAATATCGTTTACCGGCAAGTCTCTTTACTCGTTCCGTAATACATTATCTCGCAACTAACTCATTAGTTACAATGCTTGCAAGGCTTATAGTGATGTGCATTACCGAGAGGGCCTAGAGATACCTCTCCGACAATCAGAGTGACAAATCCTAATCTCGATCTATGCCAACTCAATAAGTACCTTCGGAGACACCTGTAGAGCACCTTTATAATCACCCAGTTATGTTGTGACATTTGGTAGCACACAAAGTGTTCCTCTGGTATTCGGGAGTTGCATAATCTCATAGTCATAGGAACATGTATAAGTCATGAAGAAAGCAATAGCAACAAACTAAACGATCAAGTGCTAAGTTAACGGAATGGGTCAAGTCAATCACATCATTATCTAATGATGTGATCCCGTTTATCAAATGACAACTCATGTCTATGGTTAGGAAACATAACCACCTTTGATCAACGAGCTAGTAAAGTAGAGGCATACTAGTGACACTCTGTTTGTCTATGTATTCACACATGTATTATGTTTCCGGTTTATACAATTCTAGGATGAATAATAAACATTTATCATGAAATAAGGAAATAAATAATAACTTTATTATTGCCTCTAGGGCATATTTCCTTCAGTAATGTATTCTCTATTTATCATATTCATTCATCTAGGTTCTTGTACTTTTGCATCTTTAGAATTTATGTGAGATGTCCGCTTGATCAATTTCATTCGTATGTCAAGTATATCAAGATCTTCTGTTTATTGTTCAAAGAAGGAGTGGAATCTATGATTATACTGTATATCTGGCTTATGGATGACACATATTTTTGGCTATTCGAGGATAACTATGCATGGAATCATAAACAAATGTCTTCTGCGTGGCTTACATCCTGAGAGCGTCTTGAAACAAATAATTCCAGGTATATCAAACTGTTGGCCAAGGTTATCTCTTATGACCACAAATATATATCTTGGCGGTTTGAAAAAAAGTGACTAGATTTCATGCCCGGGGCATGGTGCAAACCGCTCATCCCACCGTTGGATTGACTGTACGAGTTTGCTTAGGCGGCGGACGAGGCTAATTGTACTTTACTCCTACAATGGTAGAGCAAAGGCGACGGCAGAACGTTGCTCTCCTGGTGTCCACAGAGCTTACGTTTCCATGGGGCATATGTGTGTCCTTCCATGCGTGTGCACACACCATCGACCGGTGGACGTGTACGTCTCCATGGAGATTGTGTTGCTGAAGAGGAGGTCATGCATGCACAAGTGTCCACGCCATGCACACACACGCGCGCTTCGGCGTATGTGAGGATCAATCTTCATCAACATATTCACCAGCACCATCTCATCTCAAACCCTAGTTCATCTCTCGTGTTCAATCTTTGTATCAAAACCTCAGATTGATACATGTGGGTGACTAGTAGTGTTGATTACATCTTGTAGTTGAAGCTAGTTGGTTTATTTGGTGGAAGATTATCACAGATCCATTATGCTATTTAATATTCCTATGATCTTGAACATGAATATTATTTGTAAGCAGTTGCTTTTGTTCTTGAGGACATGGGAGAAGTCTTGTCATTAGTAATCATGTGAATTTGGTATTCGTTCAATATTTTGATGATGTGTATGTTGGGATTCCCTTAGAGGTGTTATGTGAATGTCGACTACATGACACTTCACCATCTTTGTGCCTAAGGGAATTCATTGTGGAGTAGTTATTAGATGATGGGTTGCTAGAGTGACAGAAACTTAAACCCTAGTTTATGTGCTATTCCGTAAGGGGCTGATTTGAATCCATATGTTTAATGATGGCTAGATTTTATCTTAGTTCTTCTTTTGTAGTTGCAGATGCTTGCGAGAGGGGTTAATCATAAGTGGGAGGCTTGTTCAAGTAAGAACAGCACCCAAGCACCGGTGCACCCACATATCAAATTATCAAAGTAGCGAACGCGAATCGAACAAACATGATGAAAGTGACTAGATGAAATTCCCATGTGTCCTCAAGAACGTTATACTTATTATAAGACTGTTCTGGCCTGTCCTTTGCAACAAAAAGGATTGTGCAACCTTGCTGCACCTTTAATTTACCATTGCTACTATTCACTTGTTACAAATTATCTTGCTATCAAACTACTCGTTACCGATAATTTCAGTGCTTGCAGACATTACCTTACTGAAGCGAACGGGCCTGTAGCCTAGTGGTTGCAGCGACTTTAGTAGCACCCCAGGTCCTGGGTTCGACTTCCGGTGGGAGCGGATTTAAACAGGCCTGGGCAAAAATTTCTGGAATAAAAAGGACTGTGGGGCTGTTGCTCTACAGTAAATATTCAAAAAAACATTACCTTACTGAAAACCGCTTGTTATTTTCTTCTGCTCCTCATTGGGTTTAACACTCTTACTTATGGAAAGGACTACAATTGATCCCCTATACTTGTGGGTCATCAACAAGCCCCAATCCGCTATATGACCAGAAGCTTGGGGGCTACATCATATGATGTTATTTTCAAAGGAGAAGTACATGTAAGTTCCGATTCACTGCAGGCAAATGACCTGGCACTTGGGGGCTACACTACTCAGTTCAAGATCTACAAATTTTCTAAAAAGTCCCAAGTCGCTGCAGGCATGTGACCCGACACTTGGGGGCTACAACGTTCAGTTGTTTAAACAGATCATAAGGTCCAAATTGAAGATCTGGCCCATCACATACTGATGAGCCGACCCTTGGGGGCTACACATATGAAATGCAAAACATTCAGTTTATGACTGGAGACTCAGATGAACAACCCGGATTTCTTAAAAGTTGCAACATTTATATTTAAGCAAGTCTTAAGCTATCACTACATTCTACTCTTAAGACTTGGGGGGCTACACTATTTGCAGCTATATATCTACAACATTCAAAACTAAGTTTAAGTCCCAGGTTGCCGCTGATACGTCTCCAACGTATCTATAATTTTTGATTGTTCCATGCTGTTTTATTATCAATCTTGGATGTTTTATAATCATTTTATATCATTTTTTGGTACTAACCTATTGACATAGTGCCAAGTGCCAGTTGTTGTTTTCTGCATGTTTTTTTACATCGAAAATCAATATCAGACGGAGTCCAAATGCCACGAAACTTTACGATGATTTTTTATGGACCAAAAGGAAGAAGTTGGGCCCTGGTTGCACCTGGGGGGAGTCCCGAGGAGGGGACAACCCACCAGGGCGTGCCAGGAGGCCCAGGCGTGCCCTGGTGGGTTATGCCCACCTCGGTTGCCCCCCGGACCGCCTCTTCGCTTTATAAATACCCCAAAAATCTAGAAACCCTAAGCACGTCGACGAAATATTCATCCAGCCACCGCAGAGTCCAGAACCACCAGATCCAATCTAGACACCATCTCGGATGGGCTTCACCACCTCCATTGGTGCCTCTCAGTTGATGCGTGAGTAGTTCTTTGTAGACCTACGGTCCGTAGTTAGTAGCTAGATGGTTTCCTCTCTCTCGCTGAATTCTCAATTCAATGGTCTCTTGGAGATCCATATGATGTAACTCTTTTTGTGGTGTGTTTGTTGGGATCTGATGAACTTTGAGTTTATGATCAGTTATATCTTTTTATATCCATGAAAGTTATTTGAGTTTCTTTGATCTCTTATATGCATGATCTCTTATAGCCTCGTATTTCTTCTCCGATATTTGGGTTTTGTTTGGCCAACTTGATCTATTTATCTTGCAATGGGAAGAGGTGCCCGATAGTGGGTTCGATCTTACGGTGCTTGATCCCAGTGACAGAAAGGGAAACAACACGTATGTATCATTGCTACTAAGAATAAAACGATTGGATCTATCTCTACATAGATAGATCTTGTCTACATCATGTCATCGTTCTTATTACATTAATCCATTTTTCCATGAACTTAATACACTAGATGCATGCTGGATAGCAGTCGATGTGTGGAGTAATAGTAGTAGATGCAGGCAGGAGTTGGTCTACTAATATTGGACGTGATGCCTATGTAATGATCATTGCCTAGATATCGTCATAATTATTTGGAGTTCTATCAATTGCCCAACAGTAATTTGTTTACCCACCGTTTGCTATATTTCTCGAGAGAAGCCACTAGTGAAACCTACGGCCACCGGGTCTTTGATACGTCTCCGTCGTATCTACTTTTCCAAACACTTTTGCCCTTGTTTTGGACTCTAACTTGCATGATTTGAATGGAACTAACCCGGACTGACGCTGTTTTCAGCAGAATTGCCATGGTGTTATTTTTGTGCAGAAACAAAAGTTCTCGGAATGACCTGAAACTTCACGGAGATTATTTTTGGAAAATATAAAAAATACTGGCAAAAGAATCAAGGCCAGAGGGCCCACACCCTCTCCACGAGGGTGGGGGGGCCTGCCCCCTGGGCGCGCCCCCTGCCTCGTGGGCCCCCTGGAGCTCCACCGACCTCAACTCCAACTCCATATATTCACGTCCGGGGAGAAAAAAATCAGAGAGAAAGATTCATCACGTTTTACGATACGGAGCAGCCGCCAAGCCCTAAACTCTCTTGGGAGGGCTGATCTGGAGTCCGTTCGGGGCTCTGGAGAGGGGAATCCGTCGCCATCATCATCATCAACCATCCTCCATCACCAATTTCATGATGCTCACCGCCGTGCATGAGTAATTCCATCGTAGGCTTGCTGGACGGTGATGGGTTGGATGGGATTTATCATGTAATTGAGTTAGTTTTGTTAGGGTTTGATCCCTAGTATCCACTATGTTCTGAGATTGATGTTGCTACGACTTTGCTATGCTTAATGCTTGTCACTAGGGCCCGAGTGCCATGATTTCAGATCTGAACCTATTATGTTTTCATGAATATATGTGAGTTCTTGATCCTATCTTGCAAGTCTATAGTCACCTACTATGTGTTATGATCCAGCAACCCCGAAGTGACAATAATCGGGACCACTCCCGGTGATGACCATAGTTTGAGGAGTTCATGTATTCACTATGTGTTAATGCTTTGGTCCGGTACTCTATTAAAAGGAGGCCTTAATATCCCTTAGTTTCCATTAGGACCCCGCTGCCACGGGAGGGTAGGACAAAAGATGTCATGCAAGTTCTTTTCCATAAGCACGTATGACTATATTCGGAATACATGCCTACATTACATTGATGAATTGGAGCTAGTTCTGTGTCACCCTATGTTATGATTGTTACATGATGAACCGCATCCGGCATAATTCTCCATCACCGATCCAATGCCTACGAGCTTTTCACATATTGTTCTCCGCTTATTTACTTTTCCGTTGCTACTGTTACAATCACTACAAAACCCAAAAATATTACTTTTGCTACTGTTACCGTTACTTCCATACTACTTTGCTACTAAATACTTTGCTGCAGATATTAAGTTATCCAGGTATGGTTGAATTGACAACTCAACTGCTAATACTTGAGAATATTCTTTGGCTCCCCTTGTGTCAAATCAATAAATTTGGGTTGAATACTCTACCCTCGAAAACTGTTGCGATCCCCTATACTTGTGGGTTATCAAGACTATTTTCTGGCGCCGTTGCCGGGGAGCATAGCTCTATTCTTTGAGTCACTTGGGATTTATATTTGTTGGTCACTATGAAGAACTTGAAAGACAAAAAAACAAAAATTTATCCCTCAACTACGAGGGGAGGTAAGGAACTACCATCTAGCTCTGCACTTGATTCACCTTCTGTTTTGAGTAAGCTTGCGACACCTAAACTTGCTTCTGCTATTAATTCTGATACGTCGCATGTTATTGATGATGCCACTTCTGCTATGCATGATTCTTATGATGAAACTACTTCTATGCTTGATACTACTGTGCCACTTGGTGAATTTCTTGATGAACAACTGGCTAGGGCTAGAGAGAATGAAATTATTGAAACCGATAATATTGATGAAAGTGATGATGAAGATTCTCCTCTAAATATGAATTGCCTGTTGTGCCTGAGGGCTATGTTATGGATGAAGAAACTGCTAGAGACTTTCTTGCTTGCAATGATAGAAGTGATCTTAAGAAATTATTAGCTAAGCTGAAACAAAAAACTTTGAATGCTAGAATGAAATATGATCCTGCTTATGCTACTTCACCTATCTTTGTTACTGATAAGGATTATGATTTTTCTGTTGATCCTGATATAATTACTTTGGTTGAATCTGATCCTTTTATGGCGATGAATCTGAAACTGTTGTGGCACATCTTACTAAATTAAATGATATAGCCACCCTGTTCACTAATGATGAGAAAACTCGCTACTATTATATCCTTAAAATATCCCCATTCTCATTAAAAGGTGATGCTAAGATATGATTTAATTCTCTTGATCCTTGTTGTGTGCGTAGTCCCCAGGATATGATTTATTATTTCTCTGCTAAATATTTCCCTGCTCATAAGAAACAAGCTGCTTTAAGGGAAATATATAATTTTGTGCAAATTGAAGAAGAGAGTCTCCCACAAGCTTGGGGGAGGTTTCTCCAATTACTTAATGCTTTGCCTGATCATCCTCTTAAGAAAAATGAAATACTTGATATCTTTTATAATGGACTAACCGATGCTTCCAGAGACCACCTGGATAGTTGTGCTGGTTCTGTTTTCAGGGAAAGGACACCAGATGAAGCTGAAATTCTATTGGATAATATGTTAACCAATGAAAATAATTGGACACTTCCTGAACCAACTCCTAAGCCAACTCCGAAGAAAAGGGGTGTTCTATTTCTCAGTCCTGAAGATATGCAAGAGGCAAAGAAATCTATGAAAGAAAAGGGTATTAAAGCTGAAGATGTTAAAAATCTACCTCCTATTGAAGAAATACATGGTCTTAATTTACCGCATGTTGAAGAAATATATGATCTTAATTCATCACCTATTGAAGAAACACATGGTCTTGATAACCCGACACAGGTAGTAAAGGTAAATTCTCTTTATAGATTTGATGAAGGTGATATTCCTCACTATAAGTCTGCTAGACAATGCTTAGATGAGTTCGATAATTTTATTGTCAAACAAGAAAACTTCAATGCTTATGTTGGTAGACAATTGAAACACAATTCCGATATGCTTGAACACTTGAGTGATTATATGTCTAGAGTTAAAGGTGAACTTAAACTCATTAGTAAACATGCTTCTATGGTTACCACTCAAGTAGAACAAATGCTTAAAGCTCAGAATGATTTGCTCAATGAATTGAATAGTAAGGATAATGATTTTGTTGTTAGAGTGGCTACTAGAACTGGTAAAATGACTCAGGAACCTTTGTATCCTGAAGGCCATCCCAAGAGAATTGAGCAAGATTCTCAGAGAAATAATATTGATGCACCTAGTCCTTCTAAAAAGAAGAAAAAGAAAAATGATAGGACCTTGCATGCTTCTAGTGAACCTGTTGTAGACACACCTGAGAATCCCAATGATATTTCTATCTCTGATGCTGAAACACAATCTGGTAATGAACATGAACCTAGTGATAATATTAATGATGATGTTCATGTTGATGCTCAACCTAGCAATGATAATGATGTAGAAATTGAACTTGCTGTTGATCTTGATAACCCACAATCAAAGAATCAACGTTATGATAAGAGAGACTTTGTTGCTAGGAAGCACAGTAAAGAAAGAGAGCCATGGGTTCAGAAACCCATGATTTTTCCTCCCAAACCATCCAAGAAAAAGGATGATGAGGATTTTGAGCGCTTTGCTAAAATGATTAGACATATCTTTTTGTGTATGCGTTTGACTGATATGCTCAAAATGAATCCTTATGCTAAGTACATGAAAGAAATTTTTACTAATAAAAGAAAGATACCGGAAGCTGAAATTTCCACCATGCTTGCTAATTATACTTTTAAGGGTGGAATACCAAAGAAGTTAGGAGATCCAGGAGTACCCACTATACCATGCTCCATTAAAAGAAATTATGTTAGAACCGCTTTATGTGATCTTGGAGCCGGTGTTAGTGTTATGCCCCTCTCTTTATATCGTAGACTTGATTTGAATAAGTTGACACCTACTGAAATATCTTTGCAAATGGCTAATAAATCAACTGCTATACCTGTCGGCATTTGTGAGGATGTGCCTGTTGTAGTTGCAAACGTTACTATTTTAATGGACTTTGTTATTCTTGATATTCCCGAGGACGATAGTATGTCTATTATTCTTGGAAGACCCTTTTTGAACACTGCAGGGGCTGTTATTGATTGCAACAAAGGCAATGTCACATTTCTTGTTAATGGCAATGAGCATACGGTACACTTTCCGAGGAAACAACCTCAAGTTCATAGTATACTCTATTGGAAAAATTCCATCGATTATTATTGGAGGTTTTGAATTTCCTCTTCCTACTGTCAAGAAGAAATATGATATTCTTATTATTGGGGACGTGCATATCCCCGTTGAGGTAACCTAGTGCTATTTGAAAATTCTCCGGTTTCATGCAATTCTGAATGAGTTTGTTAACAAGACTTGATCAACCTTGTTAGTGGTTTCCTTTTGATGAGCATGAGATGGATGAAGTTAGAAAGCACAACCTTTTGTACCCTCCTTTTACTTTCTGTTTTTAGTTGAAATAAAGTAAAAATAGTATTTTTCTGTCTGTTTTCTGAATTATCCGTGCAATATAAAAATACCCCAAAAATAAAAGTTCTCCAAATGCCCTGCCAATTTAATATGATTTTTTCTGAAATATTTGAGAATATTTGGCACTGAGAACACATCAGGGGGAGCTGGCACCTGGCCACGAGGGTCCAGGGCGCGCCCACCCCCCTGGGCGCACCCCCCTGCCTCGTGGGCCCACGTGCTCCCCTCCACTTATTCCTGCACCCACACACTTCTCCGTCCTCCCAAAAAAATCACCAACCAGCTCAAGCACGAGTTCTAGCTCATTTTGCTGCGATTTTCGATCTCCTTGCTCAAAGCACCTCTCACAAAACTGCTTTGGGGAATTGTTCCTTGGTATGTGACTCCTCCATTGGTCCAATTAGTTTTTGTTCTAGTGCTTTATTCATTGCAAATTCTTGCTGCCTAGGTGACCATGTTCTTGAGCTTGCATGTCAAATTTATATGATTTCAAGTAGTTCTAATGCATGATATAGGCTCTAGGCACTTGTAGGAGTAGTTGCTATCAATTTTGTTGAGCTTGGTTCACTTTTATTTGAAGTTACTAAAATTTTCAAAAAAAATTCAGAGGAAGAAATATGTTTAGGAAAATGTACCAAGGTGGTCCTTCAAGGAAGCAAGGACCCATGCTTGCAATGCGTGATGCTGACGATGAACCACCAAGGGACGCTCAAGTGCGGGCTTGTGAAGGGCCTTCAGAGGACTTCATGGATCGAGCAGGAATCAAGGAAGAATTTAACGCATATGTGCATAACGCTGATCTTGTGAGCTTCGAGGCAGATAAGTGCCGTCAGTACCACTATCTCACTAATTCCTCTGTGAGGAGGTTTGAATTTTTATCGTCACGCAATTCTCAAACTGTCCTGTTTGATCTTGATGAAAATTCTTATACTATGGACTTAGAGGATTTTAATACTGCCTGCAAACTTCCACAATGGGGTAGTCCTAGTGAACCTCGCAAATCTGAATTTAGAGATTTTCTTGCTGGTATAACTGTGAGGGAATCTAGAGACATAGCACAAGCTACCATAGGGAGCATTCATTTTCCTGCTATACATTATTTTGCTCTGTTCATAGGTAGGTGCATAAATGGTAAGGATGAAGCATGTCACATGTGTGTCCCCGACCTCAGTGTTCTCAGGAGTGCTGTATTAGGAGATAAACAATATAATTTGGGAGCCATTGTTGCACGTAGGTTGCATAATAATAGATTTAATGGAGATTTCTTTGGTGGAATTTATGCAACGCGTTTAGCTAATTTTCTTGGTGTAACCATACGTGAGGATGATATTGAGCTGCCCCCTGCTTATTTAGATTATGAGGCTATGGTTCGTCATCGTTTTGTTGAGAGGAACGATCAGTTCCTCCAGTACCGACTAATCTTTGATAGACGACGCACCTATCACGTCGCTCTCCCTGCTTCTACTTTCTTTGACTTTCAGGCGAAGGGGAGATATTTCATAACCAGGGAGGAGGCGAACGAGTACGAGAGGAGGGCTGAGATAGCTCACCTCCAAGCTGCAGCCCATGATGCAATAAATGCTGCATCTCAATACGACCCCAGCTATAACTTTGGATATCCGCCAGGCCAACCGTGGCAATAGACCAACTTAGGCCAAAATCCTAAGCTTGGGGGAGTACGTATTTCTCACCGACATTACATTCATGTTCACACACTCATTGCTAGATGTTGGTGCTCATACTCTTTCACTGTAATATCCATGCTAGTTTATTTTCCTTTTTATGCTTTCTTCTTGTGTGTTTGAAAAACCTTAAGAAAAACAAAAAAATAGTTGTAGCTTTTAGCTAGTTTACTTTTCTTGCTGTAGTAGTATTAATTAAAAGAAAACCCAAAAAGATTTCCCGTTCTTCTTTTTGCTTGTTGGGAGCTTTCCCGTGTAAATAGTTTTATTTCTTTTCTTTTCTTTGGGGGTCGATAGGAGAAGACCATAATAAAATTGTTGAAGTGGCTCTTATATGCATTATTGTTGATTTAACCAAGAGCCCATATTGCCTTGTCTTATCCTGTTTATTGAATGCTCGCAGATTCCAGCTTAGTCCAATGCACGTGCACTATTATTATTATTCACATCATTCGGTCGTGCAAGTGAAAGGCAATAATGACGATATATGATGGACTGATTGAGATAAGAAAAGCTGGTATGAACTCGACCTCTCTTGTTTTTGTAAATATGATTAGTTCATCGTTCCTGATTCAGCCTATTATGAATAAACATGTTTGCAATGACAATTAGATATTGTAGTTGCTTATGCCATGCTTAATTATCTAGGACCTTATAATGGTTTACCTTGCGTGCCAACATGCTATTAAAATGGTTGTGATGTGGTATGATGGGGTGGTATCCTCCTTTGAATGATTCAAGTGACTTAACTTGGCACATGTTCACACATGTAGTTGGAACAAATCAACATAGCCTTCACGATATTTATGTTCAAGGTGGATTATATCCTACTCATGCTTGCACTCAATGTTCATTAATTTTAATGCATGTTTATGACTGTTGTCGCTCTCTAGTTGGTCGCTTCCCAGTCTTTTTCTAGCATTCACTTGTACTAAGCGGGAATACTGCTTGTGCATCCAATCCCTTAAACCCCAAAGTTATGCCATATGAGTCCACCATACCTGTTGGAAATATGCCCTAGAGGCAATAATAAATTGGTCATTATTATATTTCCTTGTTCATGATAATCGTTTATTATCCATGCTAGAATTGTATTGATAGGAAACTCAGATACATGTGTGGATACATAGACAACACCATGTCCCTAGTAAGCCTCTAGTTGACTAGCTCGTTGATCAATAGATGGTTACGATTTCCTGACCATGGACATTGGATGTCGTTGATAACGGGATCACATCATTAGGAGAATGATGTGATGGACAAGACCCAATCCTAAGCCTAGCACAAGATCGTGTAGTTCGTTTGCTAAGAGCTTTTCTAATGTCAAGTATCATTTCCTTAGACCATGAGATTGTGCAACTTCCGGATACCGTAGGAATGCTTTGGGTGTACCAAACGTCACAACGTAACTGGGTGGCTATAAAGGTGCACTACAGGTATCTCCGAAAGTGTCTGTTGGGTTGGCACGAATCGAGACTGGGATTTGTCACTCCGTGTAAACGGAGAGGTATCTCTGGGCCCACTCGATAGGACATCATCATAATGTGCACAATGTGACCAAGGAGTTGATCACGGGATGATGTGAGTTACGGAACGAGTAAAGAGACTTGCCGGTAACGAGATTGAACAAGGTATCGGGATACCGACGATCGAATCTCGGGCAAGTAACATACCGATAGACAAAGGGAATTGAATACGGGATTGATTGAATCCCCGACATCGTGGTTCATCCGATGAGATCATCGTGGAACATGTGGGAGCCAACATGGGTATCCAGATCCCGCTGTTGGTTATTGGCCGGAGAACGTCTCGGTCATGTCTGCATGGTTCCCGAACCCGTAGGGTCTACACACTTAAGGTTCGATGATGCTAGGGTTATAGGGAATAGATATACGTGGTTACCGAATGTTGTTCGGAGTCCCGGATGAGATCCCGGACGTCACGAGGAGTTCCGGAATGGTCCAGAGGTAAAGATTTATATATGGGAAGTCCTGTTTTGGTCACCGGAAAAGTTTCGGGTGCTATCGGTAACGTACCGGGACCACCGGGAGGGTCTCGGGGGTCCACCAGGTGGGGCCACCGGCCCTAGAGGGCTGCATGGGCCAAGTGTGGGAGGGGACCAGCCCCAGGTGGGCTGGTGCACCCCCCCACAAGAGGCCTAGGGCGCAGGAAAGGGGGGAAGGGGGAAACCCTATGCTTAGATGGGCCTAAGGCCCATCTAGTGGGGCGCCCCCCTCTCTTCCCCCCTTGGCCGCCCCCAAGCCCCATCTAGGGCTGGCTGCACCCCTTTGGGGGGGGGGAACCCTAGATGGGGGCGCAGCCCCTCCCCCTCCCCTATATATACTTGAGGTTTTGGGCTGCCATACACGTGAGACAATCTCCCTCATAGCGCAGCCCTACCCCTCTCCCTCCTCGTCTCCCGCAGTGCTTGGCGAAGCCCTGCTGGAGTGCCACAATCCTCCATCACCATCACGTCGTCGTGCTGCTGCTGGACGGAGTCTTCCCAACCTCTCCCTCTCTCCTTGCTGGATCAAGGCGTGGGAGACGTCACCGGGCTGCACGTGTGTTGAACGCGGAGGCGCCGTGGTTCGGCGCTTAGATTGGAACCAACCGCGATCTGAATCGCTACGAGTACGACTCCCTCATCCACGTTCTTGCAACGCTTCCGCATCGCGATCTACAAGGGTATATAGATGCACTCCCCTTCCCCTCGTTGCTAGATTACTCCATAGATCGATCTTGGTGTTGCGTAGAAAATTTTGAATTTCCACTACGTTCCCCAACGATACCTTCCTATATGCGGTATCTACCTGCCGTTCCAAGTAAATTTGTATGTGCCAAACTCTAAACCTTCAAATGAAATTCTGTTTTATGCTCGAATAGCTCATGTATCAACTAGGGTTGTCCGTATCTTCCATGTTAGGCGGGTTATTCTCAAGAGGAGTGGACTCCGCTCCTCACTCACGAGAAAATGGCTGGTCACCGGGATGCCCAGTCCCATGCTTTATGCAAATCAAATTAAAATAATTGCAAACAAAACTCCCCCGGGACTGTTGTTAGTTGGAGGCACTCGTTGTTTCGAGCAAGCCATGGATTGATGCTTGTTGGTGGAGGGGGAGTATAAACTTTACCATTCTGTTTGGAAACCGCCTATAATGTGTGTAGCATGGAAGATATCGCCATCTCTCGCTTGTTATGTTGACAATGAAAGTATGCCGCTCAAAATATTATTTACCTCTATTTCAAAACCGAGCTCTGGCACCTCTACAAATCCCTGCTTCCCTCTGCGAAGGGCCTATCTATTTACTTTTATGTTGAGTCACCACCCTCTTATTAAAAAGCACCAGCTGGAGAGCACCGCTGTCATTTGCATCCATTACTATTAGTTTATATTGGGTATGACTATGACTGGATCTCTTTTACCATGAATTACAACGTTTAGTCAGTCCTTGATCTTTAAAGGTGCTCTGCATTTATGTTTTGCGGTCTCAGAAAGGGCTAGGGAGATACCATCTTGTTATATCATATCATGATTGTTTTGAGAAAATGTTGTCATCCGAGATTTATTATTATTGCTCGCTAGTTGATTATGCCATTGATATGAGTAAACATGAGACCTAAATGTTATTGTGAATATGGTTAGTTCATAATCTTTGCTGAAAACTTGAATGCTGGCTTTACATATTTACAACAACAAGAGCAAACAGAGTTTGTAAAAGTTTTTGTTTATCACTTTCAGTTTATCAACTGAATTGCTTGAGGACAAGCAAAGGTTTAAGCTTGGGGGAGTTGATACGTCTCCGTCGTATCTACTTTTCCAAACACTTTTGCCCTTGTTTTGGACTCTAACTTGCATGATTTGAATGGAACTAACCCGGACAGACGCTGTTTTCAGCAGAATTGCCATGGTGTTATTTTTTTGCAGAAACAAAAGTTCTCGGAATGACCTGAAACTTCACGGAGATTATTTTTGGAAAATATAAAAAATACTAGCGAAAGAATCAAGGCCAGGGGGCCACACCCTCTCCACGAGGGTGGGGGGCGCGCCTGCCCTCCTGGGCGCGTCCCCCTGCCTCATGGGCCCCCTGGAGCTCCACCGACCTCAACTCCAACTCCATATATTCACGTTCGGGGAGAAAAAAATCAGAGAGAAAGATTCATCACGTTTTACGATACGGAGCCGCCGCCAAGCCCTAAACTCTCTCGGGAGGGCTGATCTGGAGTTCGTTCGGGGCTCCGGAGAGGGGAATTCATCGCCAATTTCATGATGCTCACCGCCGTGCGTGAGTAATTCCATCGTAGGCTTGCTGGACAGTGATGGGTTGGATGAGATTTATCATGTAATCGAGTTAGTTTTGTTAGGGTTTGACCCCTAGTATCCACTATGTTCTGAGATTGATGTTGCTATGACTTTGCTATGCTTAATGCTTGTCACTAGGGCCCGAGTGCCATGATTTCAGATCTGAACCTATTATGTTTTCATGAATATATGTGAGTTCTTGATCCTATCTTGCAAGTATATAGTCACCTACTATCTGTTATGATCCGGCAACCCCGAAGTGACAATAATCGGGACCACTCCCGGTGATGACCGTAGTTTGAGGAGTTCATGTATTCACTATGTGTTAATGCTTTGGTCCGGTACTCTATTAAAAGGAGGCCTTAATATCCCTTAGTTTCCATTAGGACCCCGCTGCCACGGGAGGGTAGGACAAAAGATGTCATGCAAGTTCTTTTCCATAAGCACGTATGACTATATTCGGAATACATGCCTACATGACATTGATGAATTGGAGCTAGTTCTGTGTCACCCTATGTTATGATTGTTACATGATGAACCGCATCCGGCATAATTCTCCATCACCGATCCAATGCCTACGAGCTTTTCACATATTGTTCTCCGCTTATTTACTTTTCCGTTGCTACTGTTACAATCACTACAAAACTCAAAAATATTACTTGTGCTACTGTTACCGTTACTTCCATACTACTTTGCTACTAAATACTTTGCTGCAGATATTAAGTTATCCAGGTGTGGTTGAATTGACAACTCAACTGCTAATACTTGAGAATATTCTTTGGCTCCCCTTGTGTCGAATCAATAAATTTGGGTTGAATACTCTACCCTCGAAAACTGTTGCGATCCCCTATACTTGTGGGTTATCAGTCTTCTTTCTCATATATTTGCTTGCGATCTACTTTTCCTTTGCATTTTTATTCAGATCTATTAAACCAAAAATACAAAAATACTTTACTGCACTTTATTTTATTTGCGATCTATTATTTTAATCTATTACAAATTTCTGGCATCGTTACCCGAAAGGGATTGACAACTCCTTTAACACGTCGGGTTGCGAGGTGTTGTTATTTGTGTGCAGGTGCTGTTTACGTTGCGTTGCTTGGTTCTCCTACTGGTTCGATAACCTTGGTTTCATCACTGAGGGAAATACCTACCTTCGCTGTGCTTGGGGGCTACAGGTAATATGGAGATAAAAAATAGTGAGGGAGCAATCAGCCGCAAGCAAGACAACCCGACACCTGGGGGCAACACATTCAAGATATCATTTTTCTGCAAAGCACAAAGTCATCATGAACCGATAAACTCAGAGCTTGGGGGCTACAGGTAATATGGAGATAAAAAATAGAAGAACACCTTCAAGTTGTCAATTTTGAGCGAGACGGTTTTCATTTTCTTGGTGGAGGTTTGCAAAGTTCATCTCCTCCAAGTTATTCATATAAGGCCCAGAAGAATTGAAAGCCGACTCAACATCAGACGGATTTGTTTTTCCCAATAATTTTATCAAGCCGAAACACTGGAAGCCGACTCAAAATGCCAGATGAGTTATTTTTCCAATATTTTTCTGCGTGGAGCGTAAGCAATTTAATTCTGAAGCTGACATGTTGATATGACAAAGAGGCCTAGACTTTCCAGGAGTTGGTTCATTGAGTAAGCCGGTCATTTGAGCGAGTCGGTCCCTTAACATATTAATTTTTTTTATTTCAGGAGCTTAGCATGAATAAATTCAAGATAAACTGGGGGCTAATGTCGGGGGAGTTACCTGCAGCTAGATCCAACAACCCAAGGCATGACCCGCCAAATACCAGAAGGCCAAAACTGAGTTATCATGGAAACACCTTGTGCCGGCTCACTGCGAGCTGGGTGTCTGCACGGAACCCGACAAGGGAAGTAAAACCCGGCAAGGGAAGCAAGACCCGGCGGAGGAAGCATGACCCGACGGAGGACAAACCCGACCTGGGTTGATTTGTGCGAAAGAGAATACAGGTGCCCTCACGGAATTAGAACGTGGCCCAACATGGGGGTGGCCCAACAGTCTGGTTTTGGACCGTTCAAATAAGACCCGGACTAATATCCTGCTTGTAATAGAAAAGAGACTAGTTGTAGTCCTACTAGGACTCTACATGCAAGCCACCCCAAGAGGGACAAATCAAGATAAACAGACAAGTTTTAGACAAGATCAAAGTAGAAGCTCTCGAGATAGAGGTAGCGAAAGAGCACCCTTGTAATCGAGATCATCATCATCATCAAATAGCAATCAAGCAGGATGTAGGCTTTTACCTCCACTGTGAGGGGCCGGACCTGGGTAAAATTTGAGTCTCTCGATTCCGACCAACCCCATTCAAGCTACCACCTAGTTGCGATGACCTCACAACTTAGTCCTTTCATGAGGACATCTGGCGTGACAAAACCACGAGATAGAGTGTTTGAGTGTCGAGGAGACTATCTTTTGAAGCGCAAGAGCAGGGAGTTCATCATCAACAACAACATCTATTACCTTTTGAAGAGTGGTGTCTCCTAAATTGGTAAGGTGTCACTTGGGAGCCTCCAAGCTCGTGGAGTTGAACGGAAGAGTTTGTAAGGGCAAGTAGATCACCTACTTCATGAAGATCTACCCCGAGCGAGGCTAGTCCTTTGTGGGAGTAAGACCGTGATGACATAGACAAGGTTTCTTTTTCATGGACCCTTCATGGGTGGAGCCCTTTGTGGGTTCATGCAATATGTCAGATAATACTTGGCGTATAGGGTCTGCGATAACATACTTCAGGTGGAAGGATACCGATGATGTGGATGTTGTACCTATGATGGATGACGTTGGAAACCGTCCAACGGACGGCGAGGTGTGCCTACTGACTCCGACCACCGGTGAGTGCTTGCTTCCTGATGGTTTGTACATTCGACCAATTATGCAGTGCACATGCAATTTGTGCTTGTTCAGTAATGTTGCCTAGAAACATTTGAACTTTCAATTGTCCAGTCGTGTGTTGGAGCATTTGTCATCTTCCATATTTTAAGATGATTAAAAACTTAATGTTGACTTCTAAACCAAGAGGTTCATAATTTTGGAGCTTGAGTCATCTTCCATATTTTAACATGCTTAGAAACTTAATGTTGACTTCTAAACCAAAAGGCTTATATTTTGAGTATCTAAGTTATAGGTTTAATGAGAGCTTTTGGCATTGGTCATAGGCTTACTTAGTTAATCATTCTGCATGAATTGGATAAAGCGAACACATTCTCCTTCAGATTTCTTTTTTGTGTTCTTAGTTGCTTAAAGGGAGTGGGTGATGCTTAGCATTGGCCCCTGGTTGTCTTATCATTATCATTTTCAGTTTCAAACAAAGTAAAGATCTATATTTAGTTTGTTAAATGTAATGTACTTTTGACTAATTGCACGAACATTCCAAGTTTTCAACAGAGATAATGGTGTGTTACTAATTAGCTTTACATGCATGCTCACAACACAAAGTACCATTGAGATATTTCTTTATTCCTGTTGCAACGCACGATCATGTTTGCTAGTCACCCCTAACATGGAAATTCCGCTTTTTCCCCGCCTCACTCAAGTGAAACGGTTCCAAGAGCATTCCACCACCCACCACCGTCCCTTTCTTACCTGACCTCCAGAAGAAGTAAGCATCGGCGGTGAGGCGCCAACTGGGGGATGGGGATCTCTTGACGGCAGGATGTGGTTGAGGCATCGACATGTGGATCCGGGAGCAGATTGGCCCATCTATCAATGACCCAACTGCACCTTGCAACACGTTAGGGGAGTTGAGTCAATGATTCTGTTATTGGTGCATCAACTAACTTGCTGACCCTAGTGATGTCGCCGACTACTACAAATGGGAAAAAGTTGAGGAAGTATAGATTTGCAAGCCATATGAGACGTTTCAGTGGTCGAATATCACACCAACACAATGCTCGCCGCCACACCCATGGATGACGAGGTTCAGTATGTCGTGCACACACATTTTTCTTGTTACTATTATTGAAAAAATAGCTAGGGTTTCTCTAACTTATAAATCACGTGACTTTATGGTGTCTGACCCATGTGTCCCACAAACAAATTGGTCCACCCAAAATTATATTTATAGGCAACTTATAAGTAGAGAATCTCGGTCCCAATATATAGGAAGATTTCACAGTAAATTTCTGTTTTTATTATACGAAGAGTTGCTACATCCTAGTAATATTTTAACGATTATGTCTAATAAGGTAAAAGAATATTGCGCTAACGAATGTTGCCTTAAAAGCGAAACATGAGATTTTTCCCAAGACCCAAAGCCAAGGCAATAGAGAAGAAAAATAATAACCCTAGGCGCTGTACAGCTGGGCCGCCGCAAGCTACGCCCCCTTCCCCTCCGCCCGTCTGAACCCTTGCCGAAAATATCTCCCCGCTGCTCGCCTGTACCCTCCCTGCCCTCTTTACCTCTTTCTTTCTTGTGTCCCAAGCCAAAGACCTCTCCACCAAACGCGAACATCGGGCCGTCCACGTACGTGGTTCGGCACCGCCGCGCCGTCCGATCGCAAGCCCCGCGGCGTGCGAACGTGCCAACTGCGACCGAGCAGAAAGGAAAGCAAGCGCGGCGCGAGCTGTACCGCGGCCCTCTCGCAGATCCGCACCCGTGGTATCCAGTATTTCAAACCGTGCCCCTGAGGCCCCCCCGCAACATTCGCCGCTGACCGTGTGAGGCGCGACTCATTTCCTGCGCGGAGGGCCGGGGCGCAAAATCGCCGGCCACGAACCATCGGTTGGTTACTTGGCTCCGCTGCTATAATTAGGCAAGCGAGAGAGGAGGCACGTCCCGTCTCGTCTCCCTCGTCCGCCGCCGCGTGTTCGGAAGCGAGCGAACCCCGCTCCCCTCCTCGCCTTGGTATCCCGCCCCCCACCGCACCGCCGCCCCGCTCCCACGCAGATCGACGCCCACGACGCAGCGCCAATGTCGACGGGGGGAGCTTCGCTGGTGCGCCGCGCCCTCGAGGCCGTGCGCCGGACGCCGCGCTGGCAGGAGAGGCTCGTCGTCCTCACCGTAGGGTGCGTGCGCCGTCTCCTCTCCCTCTCCCACCGCCTCCTCATGTTTTAATACATTGCTCGTGTTCGCTTGTTCGATCGATCCGTACGCGCGGCGCGTCGTCGCCGTGCATTGTGCGCGCTAGCTGTGCGGCCCGCCCTTTTGCTGGTTCGGCGAAATTTGCCACCTTTTGGTGCTTGCTGAGATTTTCTTAATCTGTAGTTCCGCGGAAAGGCTCCGAACCGCAGATTTAAGCGGGCTGATTGATTTGTCTAATTGACGAATTGCTCCGGTGATGACCAGCAACTTCGTTACTGCACTATAGATGATGTTTCGCTTTTGCCCTCGTCAGTTGATAATATTACTTGTAGATCCATCTATACTTTGTAGAGCCAGTAAATAAATGGATCTAATTGTCTGTCGCGTGCGTTGTGTTCGTGACGGATTAATTATGTCGTCACTTGCAAGATCCTTCCATTTCCGTCTCCTGCCTGGAATTTCAAGCTGGGTTCGTTAAGTCGTTCTTGGCATTCGGAAATTCTGTGATTTTCAAGTAGAAACCTACTACATCATCACAATATTTATTTAGTGCTGAAGATACTGAGGCCAACACACACAATATGCCTTGCATGGTGTATAAGGCGATCATGTCTTTACATTTGTTCGTAACAAGTGGAGTTGGGTATTAGCTATAACTATACAATCCTAACTACTGTTGCCCATGTGGATACAGTGAGGTAGCAGAATACTAAGATTTACCTGAAAACGTGATTTCAGTAATGTTGGAGTACAGTATGGTTAGTCTATTAATACTGCAGTAAAAATAAAGTAAGGTTTTAAACCAATTTGATGTTGTAGTGCTGTGTTGCACAATCTAGTTCGTCCGTCCATTTTTACCTGCAAACCAGGGTCACCACTGGAACCTATTACTCAAATAAGGGATATCTTTACCATAGTAAATTACTTCTTTTATAGTTATATAAGTTACTAATTGGTAAATGAACTAAAACTTTAGCTTATAAGCCACATAAATGTTAAAAGTAGCTCTTATTTGTTTATGAACATTATTTATATCAGAACCCTTGACACTTTATTTCTTCAACCTCATTGCAGAGCTGGCACTTTAAGCTATGCTTGCCAGGATAACCGTGTTCTTCAAATCAGTGATGGAACGGGGGGCAAGAAAAAAGTGGTTATACTTGGAACTGGTTGGGCAGGTGCAAGTTTCTTGAGAAATATCGACACTTCTTTGTATGATGTCCATGTGGTATCACCTCGCAACTATTTTATGTTCACTCCTCTGTTGCCGAGTGTGACATGTGGCACGGTTGAAGCACGCAGTATTGTGGAGCCAATTCGCAATATTGTGAGAAAGGTACTGTTTTGATAGTATAGCACATATGTGGGTCTTACTTATCTATTCTGCATCATTTTGTATCTTCCTAGTATGTTCTACCCTATAGGCAAGTAAAATCGCACCATTTTGACCAATACCATTGATATATCTGAAGAGTTAGTTACGGTAAATTTGTGTATTATTTTGCAGAGGGGTGGTGCATTCAGATTCTGGGAAGCAGAGTGCTACAAGATTGATCCAACAAGCAAGAAGGTCCACTGCAAATCAGGTGATGGGACCAATGCTGACGCCAATGGCGAGTTTGTTGTGGATTATGATTACCTTATTGTAACTGTTGGAGCGAAACCAAATACTTTCAACACCCCAGGAGTTGCTGAAAATTGCCATTTCCTGAAGGTCAGTACCTACCTGTGTTATCCGTCATTAGATAGATACAAAATTGCACTTCTATTTTTTGATTTATCCCAAACTAAACCTTGATCAAATAACTGTGCGTGCTGCTCTGTTTAACATACCTTTATTCATCAACTGAATGCAATACACTCCAGTTGACAATTTTTTCCCAAATCGTACTGACAAACTATGCCCTTGTCCCCTTTAGTAGGATAGCAGCTTGCATCTATTTGCTGTGTCCTTTCATCATCTTAACTGTGTTTTGTGTGCTGCTGTGCATTACTTGTGAGTGCGTACCCTCGAGCGCAAGTGTTTTATAGGTTACATTCTATCGCAAAGCAGCTATATATACATTTTGTACAATTTGTTGTAATTTGGTATATCTGTTATTGTGTAGGAAGTAGAAGATGCTCAAAAGATTAGGAAGAGTGTCATGAAATGTTTTGAAAGAGCTGCACTTCCTAATCTTACTGATGAAGAGCGGAAGAAGAACGTTCATTTTGTTGTTATTGGTGGTGGCCCAACAGGGGTAGAATTTGCTGCAGAGTTGCATGACTTTGTCAATGAGGACTTGGCAAAATTGTATCCTGATGTAAAGAAGTATGTGAATATTTCAGTAATTGAAGCTGGAGAGCATATCCTTACAATGTAAGACCCTTGAGACATCTTCAGTATTTTTCTGTAGCATTTGTAAAATATTCACTTTTGATTTTGTCATTTCTTTTATATTGAACCGAGTAGAAATTTCCTGGCAGCACTAGCACATATATTACAGATACCTTAGATCTGGTGATAATTTCTTTATTCATGTTTCATGCAGGTTTGACAAAAGAATCACCCATTTTGCCGAGGATAAGTTCAAGAGGACAGGCATAGATTTGAAGACAAATTTTAAGGTCGTGAAGGTGTCTGATAAGACGATAACCATGAGTAATCCTACAACTGGAGAGATTGCTGTTCCTTACGGCCTCGCTGTTTGGTCCACTGGAATTGGAACCCGTCCCATAATTATGGATTTCATGAAGCAAGTTGGTCAGGTATATCTCGGTCTGCATCCATAACAAATCATATTTCACTATTCACATTTAAGATGTTCAATACATTTTTTGTAGGGAAACAGGCGTGTGCTAGCAACTGATGAGTGGCTTAGGGTTCTTGGATGTGACAATGTATATGCACTTGGTGACTGTGCAACTATAAGTCAAAGAAAAGTGATGGTACGTGCATTGATCAATTTCGAAGTATCATTTTAGTTTGCCATGTCAGATATTTCAACATTTAAGTTGGAACTTGGAAGTTTTATATAGGAGTAACACTTTTAAGTTTTAGGGAATACTTTCTGTTGGTATGATGCTTTAATCGACATGAGTATCCTTTCTTTCTCTCTTGAGGTGGAAAAGTTTAGCTTGTTAGCTGATAACCGTTCTTCTGTCCCCCTAAAGAAGAATGCTCTACATTTGTTTTAGCAAAAAAAATACCGTGCTATGCCAACTAGTATACATGTTTATACTTCATGATTTTCTGGCATCTCAGTGGTTTCTGACATCTGTGTTTGATTGTTATTCATTACAGGAAGATGTTGATTCAATCTTCCGGGTAGCAGACAAGGATAATTCTGGCACTTTGTCTGTAAAGAACATAAAAAATGTTCTTGGCGACATCTATCAAAGGTACCCGCAGGTGGAGTTGTATCTTAAAACCAACCAAATGAAGGGCTTCCATGACCTACTGAAAGACAAGGAGACAGAAGAACTGAACATTGAAGAATTCAAGAAAGCCCTTGCTCAAGTGGACTCGCAAGTCAAGATGCTCCCAGCAACAGCTCAGGTAATTCCTGTGTATGACTTAGGAACTCAATATTGCCTACCATGCAGAGTGGCAAATCAACTTCAGCGTTGATGATATGCTAAGCATGTAATAATGATTATTCCATGCATCAGGTTGCTGCACAAGAGGGAGCTTACCTGGCAGATTGCTTCAATAGGATGAATACTTGTGAAGAAAATCCTGAAGGCCCTCTGAGGATTAGGGGCGCAGGGCGTCATCGGTTCAAACCTTTCAGGTAATATATTGGACTGGTGAAAAGTAAACCTTGCATTTTTGCTGTGCAAGGTTAATAAAATGTAAATATGATTTATATTATCATCAAGTGCCAGTAAAGGTCTGTAGATATATGTTTGGCAGTTTAGCTATGTCACTGATCGTCCCAAATCAAAGAGTCATTGATTTGTTGTCATAGAAATAGAAGAGTTCCATTTTCATAGCTATAATTGATCATCCCAAATTGCGCATGTACAGGTACAGGCATCTCGGCCAATTTGCTCCGCTGGGTGGAGAGCAAACTGCTGCGCAGCTGCCTGGTGATTGGGTACATGTTGGCCACAGCACTCAATGGCTGTGGTATTCTGTCTATGCAAGGTAAGTCTCTGGCTCTCCAGTATGCTTTGTTCCTTCTCCGATTCAAGCACTGATTGGATGCTGGTTCTAATGGTCATTTGCTCTTTACCAAATACAGCAAACAATTCAGCTGGCGCACAAGGATGCTAGTTGTGACTGACTGGGGAAGGCGTTTCTTCTTTGGAAGGGACTCCAGCAGCCTATAAACTAAACTACGGATTGCGTAGTTCGTCTTGTTTTGCCATCTGAGGATCTGCTAGACTCTGATGCTACCTTCATCACACCGCACCATTCGTTTCGTTCCACAATTTTGAGAGCTCAGTTCGCTAATAGCTTAGCAAGGTTTTGTTCGCAAATTTTGTTCTACCAGATACGCTATTGGTTCGATATGCCGAACAACGGTTTATATCCTTTTTATGTCTTGTCTTAATACACCTGCATCGTTCAGGTGTCCCTAGTAGAGATGGTCAGAGGACGACTTATTTGCATCTCATTCATTACGAATATTTGCTCTTCTTTCATGAGAATACAGTCTGGATTCCTCTTTGTTAGAACGATACATTGTCATTGTGAAATGAAACTTAGGGCACGGCCGGTGAATAGGGAGCAATCGCCCTGGTTCTGCTTCGATTTGATGAAGTGATTCTCGCAGAGCATAATCAATCATCGGCTGATTCTTCTTGATCACAATACGACAACTAAATTAGCATTCTACTGATCAACTTCCTGTACGGATGAATGCATGCAGTTCTTTTTCGTGGAGTGTGCATGCTCGTGCTCAGTGCCGATGGAGGCAACTCTTCTCGCGTGGCCTCCTTGCTCGTCATGCCGCTGCAGTCGCGTACAGCCGCCGTTGCTGCGCAGCTGGCTGTGCCATCGCGTGTGCCCACGCCTCGCGCCACCGCGATCGACGCCGTCTCGGTGTGTCTGGATGCCAATTTGTTGATGGCATGTTCGCAGCATTCTTTGTGGTTGTGGAGGCCGCCGTCGAGAGGCATCTGCTCTTTCTTCCATGTCTTCGTTCCATGCCGGCGACGCCGTGCACGCTGAAAGTATCCTTGATCCCACTGATAACGAGTAGGCCCAAATAATGCTGTCGTTCTTGGGACGGCCTATCATTTTATCGTTTTGTGGCCTAATCTCTCGGTGGAGAAAAGTGCCGATAACGTGTTTAGATACAAAAGTAACGGACAGCGATCTCATTATTGAATGATACGTGCAACTATTTATACAACCCAAAAGGGCACGATCGAATAGGCAACATAGATTAGTATCTTATAAATGACCTTTAGTACAGTATTTATTGTGATATGATATTTCCCTTTTTCATTTAATTCTAGTCAAGGGTGCATACATGCGAAAGTACCTTTCTGCTCCCGAGCTCAAATGAGCTCGGTGAACAGTAATATCGAAAAAAATTCATTTTTTAAAAAAATATTCCAATTTTTTTTGGAGAAACATTGACAAAAGTTCTAAGTGCGTGCAAAAAATCATCATGATATCACATTCATGTAAGGTGTGGCAAAAAAAAATCAGTGCTCCAAGATGCTTTTGAAAATAGCATTTTCAGAGTACCGATTTTGTTTTTTTTTTGCCACGTTTTATAGGAATGTGATTTTATGACGAATTTTTGCAAGCACTTAAAACTTTTGTCAATGTTTCTTTAAAAAAATTGGAATTTTTTGAATTTTTTTCGATTTTGTTTTGATTTTACTGTTCACCCGAGCTTGTTTGAGCTCGAGTGCAGAAACTCTGCGTCCGCATACATGATACTACTAGGTACGATATGATACTCCCATTACGAGCACCAAAAGCAACGGGTGACGGCTGATGATTAGGTAGGGATTAAATTTTAATTAATTAATATAATTAATTCTCAACACTTCTGACCCTACACCACGTGACCTGCATGTTAATCATGATAACATACAAATAAGCGCTCAAATGATGATAACATACAACGAGCGCTCAAAGTGAAAAAAATTATTCAACAAATCATACACCAAAACGATTCTGGTAAAGGAGATACATTGCACAATAACTCGTAACCAAAGCCACCTAATTATTTCTACTCCGTATTTCTTTAAGGATGATGGAATATATAGAGTTCACCATCATTGATGTCTTATAATTTATACTTCTTCATGTATTCCCGGAATATGACTCGGTCAAAGATGGGCCTATTATCATCTGATAAAAGCTCCTTTATTGGTCCATATGGCCTATCAAGATCATCAGTGCTCAAAAAGCATGCGATTGAGATACGTGGTTGTACGGTTGGTCTGAGCAGAACTCGGTGCTCCACGCTCTTGAACTCCCCATTTGTAATAATCTACACAATTGTGAAAAGAACGAATAAGAAATTTGATTTCAAACAATCCATTAGAGTGATCAATGAACATCGATGATCAATTTATTAAAAAATGTTATGTCAAATTTGTCTTGAAATTATTTAAAATAAAACTATTCTTTATAAAAAAATCTTAAAATTTAAAATTCTTTCAAAACCGTCCATAAATCATTAATAACAAATAAAAATCAATTTTGAAAAAAGTAATATCAACAATAAGAATAAAAATATGCATGTGATTGGTCCAATATCAATTGGTAACATCATTTCATATAGTTTTTTCCCTATTTACTAATAGTTAAGAGTTTATGCACTATTTAAATATAATTTTAAAATTAAAGATTAGAACTTGAGATAATGAAAGATTTGGAAATATATTGTATTCAGTCTTATATCACTACTATTAGAAAGACAAAAACCCAAGTTTCACAAAAGAAGGTACTCAGAAAATATATAATTTATATATTAGCTTAAATTAGGATATAATTGTAGGCTAAGAATAAGAGTAAATTATTTTTAAATATAATTTATAGTAGAATATTGTAAGTAAAAATTATTCCGAACAGAGGGAGTAGAAGATAAGATAATTGACTTATGATCAGAAGTAAATAAACAATTAAATATGTTTTTCATATGAATTAATGTATGAATATAACTAATGCATAGCATAGCAATTTGGTTAGGTGAAAGTGTGACGGTACCTGCATCATGTCACCCATATTTGCCAGCAACGCACCCTTGACTGGAGGAACATCAATCCAAACATCTTGATGAAGAACTTGAAGGCCACCAACACTGTCTTGGAGGAGCAAGGTCAGAAACCCAAGGTCGGTATGCTTGGTCCCACCCATGGTCAAATGTGGCTCTGGACATATCGGGAAATAATGACATGCCATTGACCTTGCGTTAAAGCATCTTGTGGTCGCTAGATAATCACTTCCAAGACCTAAAGCTTCTGATAATAACTCAGACAACTTCCTCATAACTCCATCGATGCCTTTCATGTACCTCCTCACTTCTTCTCTGTACACTTTCACAATGTTATAAAAAAGATCGCTTTATCTTTATTATAAACAAAAGCACCTTTCACTTTAGTTTAAAATAATTTTATAGATTGATCTCTATTATATTAGAAAGAAATTACATTTTTTTCTCTAGAATGGAGTGATATATTAATACTAAAGTAACCAAATTTAAAGTCATTTACATCTTCATCAAAAATAGAAGTCAAAGAATCATCCCCAACAGGAAGACCAACTAGAATCATATCCGAAGATAAAAGTGACATGAGTCGAAGAGGTCCAAACTCTACTCATACGCGAATCATCATGACTGGTCTTATGCACAATCGTGTGAGCCCTCTTAAAATTTACTAAAAACAGATTAAAAACTCTTTAAATATAAATATTTTATTTATGAATAGAGCATAAAATCATAAATTAACCAAAAATATAGTTTTTGATAATGGCTGAACCAGAAAAATATTATTATTATATAGGCTAATGAGAAATAAAAAATCTGACCTCTTACACAAAGGATGATATGGTTAACCAAGTGCACTAATATTTCATATTTACTACTCCCTCCGTCCCATAATGTAAGACATTTTTTGACACTACGCTAGTGTCAAAAAATGTCTTACATTACGAGACGGAGGGAGTAACATTTAGTACAATTTTACTAGTTGTATGTGCACCTGCATATATCAAAGACTAGTTATTCTATATTTTTAAAGGACAAGTTATTCTAATAGAAAACGCTTTTTGAAAATGCTGAACTTAGAATGAAATAGCTAACCAAGTTGATTAATGACTTGTAATTATGTTCTACCAAAAATAAATGAGGTTCACTTTCACGAACTATTTTTTTTATTTTTCTAGCATGGGAAAACTAATTTAAAAGTTAAAAAAATAGTGTGTTAACTTAAACATAACAGATCACCTGCAGATTTGTGGTATTGCTTCAAAGCTTGCAGGGTCTTCAAGAACCTTGCAAGACAAGGTATCTCTCCAGTCGGCCGGGGTCGTCACCTTGAAATCTCCATGAAAGCTGAAGAAGTTAACCTTCTGAGCAAAGTCACGCGAGTACCACTTTGCCTTCTCCTCCTGAGGAAGCTCATGGAAAGCTCGGATACCTCTCTGGACTCCCTCGATGACGCCAAGAGGAATCCCATGATCCACCAGCTGAAAGAATCCCCATGACCCGGCCGATTTCTTTATCTCCTCCACGATCTCCTTCCGGCTCTCTGAGCAATCAAACCCGCTGAGATCAATCACGGGGAATCGAAGGCTGCGAACCTTGTGAAGACGCTCGTCGTCTTCGGGGAGTGAGGAGCCGAGGAGGTTCTCTGGAGGGTGTATGAACATGGTGGGAAGCTTGGTGACGCCGGCGTCGACGAGCCCTTTGACGCCGGCTTTGCTTTGGTCGAAGGCTTTGATCTCCATCTCACGCTGGCTGTAATCCACAACTGGCGCCATGGTTAAATGTTTGAGCAAGAGCAAGTTTGCAGGTGCTCGCTGTGTTCTGCCCGTTTATATGTAGGTGGAATCGGGAGCAGGTTTTGAAGATACGTTGGTCTCATCGACGGCCTGTGCTACTGATCAAGCTTTGGTTTGCACGCCTTTTGGCAGCGGAGCACGCTCACGCGCTCGTGCAGTGCGAGGTAGCTATGCTTAGTTTGGCGCGAACTTAAACTTGTGCGAGCCGAGCTGGAGCGTTTGCCGTTTGATGTGTAGAAGAGGCATCGTAGCTGGTGGGACTCATCTCCAGAGAAGAGGAACTTGAGTTTCCAAACGCTCCGTTCCACTACAACGAGCCGGCCTTTGGTGGCTAGAGATACAACTGTTGTACACTGAATAGCATGATTTTTTTTGAAACCGAGGCAAGAGATTTGCCCCATTCATTAATTAAGAGAGAAAGAGTTCATAGTACATGACACCGGCTCCACAACACAGACCATCAGAGAAGAAACAACACCAACAACAAAGAAGGATTACTCTCGCGGCAATGATGATGCTCAACTGGTGCCATGGTTTGTTTAAGCAAGAACAAGTTTGCGGGTGCTCTAGCTGTTCTGCCCATTTATAGGTGGAACTAGAATAGGAAGCAGGTCTCACCGCAACACCGCCGGATTCCGCTGCTAATCAAACTTTGGTTTGCACGCCTTTTGGCTTTTGACAGTAGAGCACGCTCACGCGTACGTGCAGTGCGAGGTAGCTTGCTTAATTTGGCGCCAAATTAACTTGTGCGAGCCAAGCTGGAAGGCTTGCCATTTCACGTGTAGAAGAGGGCATCATAGCATAAGTTAAGTTGTTTCTATGGAAGGAACCTTTGTCAAATTTCAAATCTCTTGTTTGGAAGAAATAAAAAAGAGAAATTTCTATATAAGGATATCACGAATCTTGATGTAAATTGAATGGTCTAAATAGAGGGTACACTGGCATGGGGATACAAAAACTCCATACTGGTTATAGACTTTGAATAATTTTTCTTCATTCTGTTTGCAGGTCCACCTAGCATATGAAGAGATATGCATTGATAAATCTTAGGTCATCCACCTGAGAGAAATTTCCTGCTGTCCTACAAAATTTTGCGCTCCAACAGAGTCTATAAGAATAAAGTTGCATAGTAGACATCAATATCTACCACTAAGCATCGCCTCTGTGGAATCCTTGATGTTCTTCGTTTATCTTTTCAGTTGGTGATTTGTTGTTGTTATGTGCTTGGGCAAGGGAAGGAGCTCTTATACTAGTGGTCAAAAGTTGCAAAACACTGACCGCATGTTTTTTGATGTATCTTATATTTCGAAACAGATATGCTTTTTCTAATGCATGTACACATTGTATATAGTTACATAATTGGAATATTCATATGTACTCTAGATCTATGAAATTTCTCAATTATGGTTGTATTTGTCGCTCTCTCATCTCCCTCACTTCTTTCCAAAATAAATTTTGACTCGATTTTTGTTCGTCGCTCTATTAGGCTCCTTCTACACAATTATTACTACGATAAACTCAACGACCATACATACTTGGGATATTCATAATTCTTTCTTGATTTGTGTGACCCAAAATATATTGTATACATGAATATATAAATTTTCCAATTCACAATATCAGCTACGGTTTTAATAGTAAAATGGCATAAATGAATAAATATATATATATTTTGCAATCAATACGATGTAGTTATTCTTACATTCCCAAACCATATAGTGTTGCTTATATTACTGGTCAAAGGTTTAAACTTGGACTGTATGTTTATTTATATGCCTTATGAAATGGATGGGTATTTTTCTTACACATACACCGTATATACTTTCATGTGACCCTTCTATGACTATTTTCTGGAATTGTTTGAAGAATAATAAAAATTTAAAATTGTTGGCACTAAGATATTCACATATGTATTTTGTGTCTCACATAGATGTTCACATATTTATTTTGGATCTTGGTTGTATGCACCTATTCCCCACTCTCTTTGCTATGTACGAACACATAGAGTAATCTAACATGATCCGGGTTCATCATATTGGTCCCTCGCATCGCCTTCCCCAGGGAGACCGGCGGAGAAACCCTAGCCGCCACCCGTCACCACCTCCTTCATCCTCTTTCTCCCCTCGTAGTCCCTAGAGAAGGCCGTCCGGAAATCCCGTGCGCCACCAGTGAAGGGGATGGCGGGGCCTTGGTGCGGTTGGGAGGGCCAGTGCATGGAGGCGGATCGGATCGGCTGCTCATCCTCGTTCCTCGGGTGCTTCTCCTGGCGGCGCGGCGTGGAGGGCGGCTTCGGTAGGGGGCGTCGTCCGATACCGGAGCGGCGGCTCCGAGGACATGGCCGTGATGGCGTCCCCTCCGTCGGGGATGATAGGTCTGGAGGCGGCTCCTTGTGGCGGTGCCTAGGAGCGGTGGATCACGAAGTCCCGAGCCCAGGTTCGTCGCAGGAGGTTCCCCCGTGTCGCACTCCAGGGCGTCACCGGGGGTGAAACCCTAGCGCCACCAAGTGTGGCGACCAGGGCGTCGCCTTGGGTGACGTCGGTGATTCCCCGTGGCGGCGAAGGTGCGTGGATTTGGGGGATCTTTGAAGGCATTATTTTTGAGAGCACGACTTTTCTCCAGGGCGAAAACCTAAGATCTAAGATTGGATGACGATTGTGCACTGTTTCCTTCCCGAAGGCGTTGTTTTTGGAGAATTTGGATTTCAGGTGTTGTTTTGGTGGTGGTTCGTGCTGCAGTTGCAAGGAATTGATCACTGTAGTGGGACCTTTTGTTTTTTTGTTCTTCTTTTTGTTTTTTGGCCGTGTGTATCTGTAATGTCTTTATGACATTTCGTTATAGCAGAGACTAGATGTAATGGTATCTTCGTGATATTAGTACATTTTCTTTGTCAAAGAGGTCCGAACACATCTATTTCTTTTAGTAGAGTGTTTGTTATATCAAAACATTGAAGCACTAAAGCCAGAAAGAGTCTCGAAACACACTTTCGTCCCGCTTTATATATAAAGCAACATCATAACAAAGTGCACGGCCAAGCGATATAAATGATGAGGAGCCTCTTTACAAAGCATATCCCTAATAATAAAGCAAATAGTGTTTCTGATCGTCCATCAGGAAAATTGTCCCCAAAGTTCGCACTAATTACCCACTATGCCACCGGTAAGTGAGAAAAACGTTTCGCTGCGGCTGCATCCGCATTCGCCTTGTGTTTGGTTCATATAAAGTAACACTCTCATATATTGCAAGCATATGTGCCTACCCAGTTGGTTGGAGCTTTTGTCCTGCATGATGTAGACCCAGGTTTGATCCCTGCTCCCTCTTCTTTTTGTTTCTTTTTTTGTGGCTGCATCACATGACCGCTGCTCGACCTAACATGCTTTTTCTCTTTGTTTAATTTCTTTTTTCATATTCAAATGTTTTAAAAATAATGATATCTGTCAAATCCTAACTTCAAATCTAACATGTTATATATGATTTGTTTCTTTTTTTGTGGCTGCACCACATGACCGCTGCTCGACCTAACATGCTTTTTCTCTTTGTTTAATTTCTTTTTTCATATTCAAATATTTTAAAAATAATGATATCTGTCAAATCCTAACTTCAAATCTAACATGTTATATATGAAATTTTTTCAGAAAAATGAGTAGATTTTAAATATGCTATAATTTTCCATGTTAATCATTTTTAAAATTATGTTTAGGATGCATCATAGTTTGATGATCTCACAAAAGCTATTACAAATGAAATATAATACTTCAAATGTTAGTCACCATAAAAATGATTCCATTTAAAAAATATTCTAACAAATTAGAAAAAAAATACCTTCTCAAATTAAATATATATTCATGTTTTTCTGAACAACAAAAATAAAAATGATTGAAAGACTCTTTCATCGAAAAGAAATACTTAATGTAACTTTATTTCTGACGTTTGCAAAAATTGAATTAAATAAGTGTTACATAATTACATTGAAGATTGTGATATGTTTTTTTCTTCCGTTGCAACGCACGAGCCCTTTTGCTAGTCAGAAGATAAACAAGAAACCAGAGCAAGCCTAACACCTAACACCTAGAGGAGGTTCAGCAAGCGAGAAATAGTCTGGACTGATTAATTTGATTAAATCATCAATGACATCAGCATGTGTATTATAGTCGGACTCTTCTTTTTATTCTGGGGTGATTGGACTTGTTTTTTTATTCGAGGGAAGCAAAGAGGGGTGTTCGGACTGTTCATAGGCTGCTGCAGTTTTTTTTTAGGGAAAGCCTTCATGACTAATTTTATTAACTTAAATCATATCATCTACTGTACTAACAAAGGAAAAAAACGGTAGGAGGTATTTTTTTTAGACATTGGGCGGCTGCAGTTAATAAGAATACAAAAAGTTGAACGGTTCTCTGATTGTTTTGGACTGACTTTTTTTAATGAAAAGGCATATGAGTTGGCCCAAACTATAAAAATATAAGATGTTGTACCTTCTCTCACTGTTTCGGACATGCTTTTTTCTAATATAAACAGGCATATGTGGTTTGTATGTAACGTGTTAAACATGTTTAGCAATATTTATACTCAAATGATAAGTGTCACGTGAGTGGCACGAAGCAATTCTGATCTGATATTTTTTAAACTAAAGTTATCATAAAAAAAACTGAAACTTGCCATCGAAAAAAAAATCATGCTTGGCAACTAAACTTGTCATTCTCGCGTCATTAAATTTGCCATAAAAAATGTTCAAAATTGCCATATATTCGTACCACACTTTTGGCACTTATCAAGATCTATTTATATGAAACGTATTTTTTTTAAGTTTCACCCATTAATACCTAAAACTAATGATCAAGATAATTTAATATATGTGAACAAACATAATGACATGTTTGTCTTCTACTCCCTCCGTTCCAAAATATAAGCACTACTAGGAAAAGGGCTATAAATGGAATGGCCACTAATGGCGCACCAGATATGTGGTGCGCCATTGCTATGTAGCAGTGGCGCACCATGTGCTGGTGCGCCATTAGTGTGAAATACACTAATGGCGCATCAGAACACGGTGCGCCATTAGTAACAATTTTTTTTATTTTGCCAGACATACTAATGGCGCACCAGGACATAGTGCGCCATTACTAGTTGTAACTAGTAATGGCGCACCAGGAACATAGTGCGCCACTACAATATTTTTTTTATTCTTTTACTTTTTTGCAAAACTACTAATGGCGCACCTGGGGCAGTTGGTTGATACGTGGGACGCCGCAGAGAAAGACTATTTCCCTATGAGAGCCGCACTGCTCACGACGGTGCACGACTATCTCGGTTTCGGATATCTCGCGGGGCAGGTGGTTTCGGAGAGAAAGAATATTTCCCTCCCCCGCTCCACCGGCTGCCGCCGCCGACCCCCGGGGAGCCTGGAATCGAACCCAAGACCTCCTAGTGTATGTGCTGCGTGCTAACCAATCGGGCTAGTGGGCGTGTTCTGATGGAGATAGGGTTAGGTGGAATATAACCTGACCAGTCGGGCTAGTAAGTAAAACAAAATTCTAATGGCGCACCAGGGGGAGGTGCGCCATTAGAATCGACGTACTTATGGCGCACCAGGGGGAGGTGCGCCATTAGAATCGACGTACTTGTTCCCCTCGCACTGTGGCCTCCCTCCCTCCCTCGCCAGATCCCCCACTCGACCCCAACCGTACGCCGCCGCCCCCTTGCTCCGCCCCCTCCGTCCGCCGCGCCTGCACGTCGTCCGCCGCTGTGGTCTTGCGCTGCCTCGACGCCGCCGCCCCGACCCCCGCCGGACTCCACCCCCGCCGCCCCCACCACTGCAGCTCCCTCGCGCCGCCGCCCCGCGCCCGCCGCTCCTTCGCCGCCCCGCCCCAGCACGTACGTCCCCTCCCTCCCTTCCCCCATCCCCCTAGCTTCTCCTCCTCCTCCTCTCACCACCCGTGCCTTCTTCTGCTCGGAAGGTCAAGAAGGCGGCCAAGGACGCCGACGACATCACGGGCTCCTTCCTCCGGATCGCCGCCCGCAGCCTCCTCGACGCCGGCGTCCTCTAGGTGATTCCTCCTCTCTCCTCCCCTCCTTCCCCCTAGGTTTCTCTCCCCGCCGGCGTCCTCTAGGTGATTCGAGGTGATGCCCCTCACCCCCAACATGTTGTACTGAATTTCTAGGAAAATATGTGATGATGCAGTGTGTGTCAGGTTCAAAACGGAAAGAGAAAAGAACAGGGTTTCTTCAAGTACATGATAGTATTAGTTTTTATCTCAGTCCTTGTGGTGATGTTTTTGTGTTTGGGGTTAAACATATGGGGTACAAGTACAATGTGGCATCAACAATTTGCAAGGGGCACCAGAGACTCATCATTTGCCAAGAACAGATGTCAGTCATTAGCTTGGCATCATGTAAGAAAATGGCCATAATGTGCCCTGATAATGATGTATTTTGTCATAAAAATATATAGTGGACTGCCATGATAATGACATGGTCCTCGTTAGTTACATGTATAGGCTTAATTGAGCTGTGGAGTTCTTGTTACCTTGTCTGTCTGTCCTCGTTAGTTACATGTATCTCTCTGTTTGTGTTTCTGCGTAACAGGTTCGATCGCGGTTGGAGAAAAATTGAGGCGTTTGTTGGCTCCAAGACAGTGATACAGGTATCATCAAGTCTACTTCCATGTTGCTGCTAGTAGTAACCTGACAGCACAGCCATACTTAGACCTTCAGAAGGTCAATCTTCAGTTTACTTGACTTTTGAGCCTGCTAGTAGTAACTTGGCAGCCATTCAAGGATGTCTTGGTTGTTCACGAGGCCATCCAATTGTTGTTATGTGATGACCTGATTTCTTGTCTTCCAATGGCATTTGACATTGTGATGACCAACTCATTGATTTGTCATACCCATACTAAACAAAGGTTAGGTTCAGAGATAGTGCTGCATTGTTGAGTTTTACTCCTTTTGAAGTAGTAAATTTATTGACTGGTGTTTATCTTACCCTGTTCCATTGAGTAGTAAATCATTATTGGCTTGTATAGATGTCAGCATGCTCCCTTTCTACTCATTTTGGAGAACCTGTAGATGCCAACTCTTGATATGCATGCATGCATTCTTTGCTTGTTTATATTCATTCTTGTAAACTGAACATGCTCATCTATCTATATATGCATTGTATTTTTTTTCCTTTGGAAAGTAAAGTTTATTTCCTGGCTGGCTGGCATGATGGCTCATGGATACCTCAGCTGCAGCTGCAGCTGGAGCTCAATGGATGCAACCTTTGTATCTTCCTGTAGTATGGAGTATTAAATTGCCCCCTAGGGTATAAGGTTTCATTTGGATGTTCTCCCAGAACAAAATCATGACTTGTGACAATCTAAGGAAAAGGGGGATGGCAAAACCCCTAGAGTGTGTTCATTGCAAAGAGATACAAACTGTATATCATTTATTTTTTGAATGTATTGTAGCTAGTAAAATCTGTGAAGATGTTGAAATGCTTTTCTAGGTGCCAATCGTTAACTTTGAATCTATTGCTAAGTTGTGGCTTTGCAATAAAAGATACATTCATTTGAATGCAGTGTGCTTTTTTCTTTTCCAAAGGAAAAGAAAATGTGGTGTATAACAAATGTATTATTTGGTGGAAATTGAGATATCATATTAATCATTGACAAATTGGCTTTGAACAAATAATCTTAAATCCATGCATACCTACACAATTCATCTATTTGCAATGTGATGTTGTAAGGGTACCAATTGGTCTCTTCTGCTGCTTATCAGAGATGGGGGAAGCAGCCACCGCCGCTCTGCCTCACCGGAGTACGAGTTGGATGCTTTCGAGTTCTTCAGTGTCATACTTGGGACTTCAGTATCAGCCACGAGGCAGGTATATAAAACGAGAGATCTCCCCTTCACCCATCTCATTATGATAACTCTGTTGTTTGCTACATCACTCCTTGTCCCAAATTGCAGAGGCTGCCTGACACTTTTATGAACATGCTGGGTGAAGATCCGCCACATAATGTGAAGCTCCGACAGGCCGGCGGCGGGGTTCGCAGGCTGTGGGACGTGGAGTTGGTGATCGAGGAGGGCCACATGTACCTGTGCCGTGGCTGGGACAAGTTCTACAGTGCCTACGACCTGCGGACCGGGTACTTTCTTCTCTTCAGGTACGACGATGACGCCACAATGCTCATCGTGAAGGTTTTCAACACGACTATGTGTCGCATGCGCTACGCTGACGACGAAGATGCCAGTGCGTTCTGCCTCTTCTTATTCCTCTACATTTGGCTTTGTCTCACATCGATTGTTAACGGCCATTGTTGCATTTGGACAGGCAATGGGAGCAGCAGCAGCGACACTGGCTACAGCCAAAGCAGCAGCGATTCTGGCTTTAGCGAAAGCAGCAGCGATTCTGGCAGCAGCAAAGACAGCAAGAAGGATGATCCGGACTGGAGTGGGGGAGAAGAGGAGCAGAGTGGGGATGAGGAGCTGCAGGATGACGATGGGCATCAGGCTGAGGATGACCTAGCGCTGGTGGTGGCTGACCAAGGGCAAGAGATGGTGGTGGCTGACCATGGGCAAGAGATGGTGGTGGCTGAGGATGACCTAGCGATGGTCGTGCCCGTCCTGCCTGAAGGTGGCCTCGCGATGGTGGCGGTGCCTGACAATGACCACGCACCGGTGGTGGCGCCGGCGATCCCACAGCTGGGCGACATGACCACGCTAATTGTGGTAGAAGACTACATCCCACAGCTGCCTCCACCGCCTCGCCGCTCTTGGCGCATCAGGCTGAGGAAGGAGAATGAGAAGAACAATGAGAACTGAACTATGTGAAACTTTTGTAATATGGTGTTGGATGGATAACGGTGTGGGATGAACAATGTGAAACTTTTGTAATATGTAACGATGGAACTATGTGTTGGCTATGTATGTATATATGATGAAACTTGTGTGTTGGATATGATTGTTATATGGATGCTTGTTGTATATATATGTGTTGGATATCTCATATGTGAAATAGTGACCTGAGATTAAGAAAAAACGATTTAAAAAAAATGTTACTAATGGCGCACTTCCATCTGGTGCGCCATTAGTATACCAGTTACTAATGGCGCACCCGTGGTGCGCCATTACTAAAATATTCTAGTGGCATGGTGCTAGTGGCGCACCAGTAGTGCGCCATTAGTAGGCAAAACTGGTGCGCCACTAGTAAGCCTTTTTTCTAGTAGTGAAGTCTTTTAAGAGATTCCAATAAGGGACTACATACGGAGCAAAATGGGTGAATCTACATACTAAAATATGTCTATATACATCCGTATGTAGTCTCTTAGTGAAATCCCTAGAAAGATTTATATTTAGGAACGGAGGGAGTATTTTATTAATATGACAATAGAAGATATATGGATGGCAACAACTCATATTAATGCTCAATTAAAGTTTATTCATTTAAAAAGGTTTAGTTTAATAATAATACTAGTAGTTTAGGAGTAATATTAATGCTTAACTACTGTTTAATTTAATTCATTTAATTATTGTTTTAACCAGATTAGCGTTAGGGGTTATCTAACAATAGGGATTTACTAATAGGAAAACACTAGGCATCAGACTACTGATGCCCATCGCTGCATCAGACAAGTACATCACCGTTGGATTAGGAAGCCTTGGCCGGTTGGATATGCCTTCAGAACGTGGTCTTATCTTTGGATAGCTTGCACGTAACAAGCGGATGTGATTCCATTTGTTTCCTAAAACGGCCCAGCGAAAATTACGTATCCCCCAAACTCATGCGTGCATAAATTTTGATTCTATTTATTCCTCCTTTTTATTTTAGTTTATTTTTGAGAAATCACTTTCAACTAAATTCTGATTTCCATGCATGCTAAAATCCAACGCATATTAAATTTGCTTCAATGTAGCATCTGTTTCCAAGGTAATGAAAATGTGCTTCTATCAGTTAAACAATTTGCATCAAACTAGAATATGTTCAGGTTTAACCAAAAGTTGTGTGTTGTCGAATAAAATTGTTTATCTTTCCATCACAGCTCGAACGGGGAATTTTCATGCTTCGGATGCATTTGAATTTTCAAAACGATGAAGTCGTGTTTTCATCAATATGAGGTTTTGCTTCTGGTGCAACTAAAATATGCTTTTGCTTTTGTGTAAAACTAAAATATGCATCGACTTAACAGAAAATGGTATCCAAAATAATTTTTTTATCTATCATATTTCGATTAAAGATTTGTTTCGATGAGAGAGATATATTTGTCCAATGTAACAAAATATTTATTTCCAATCACAGTAAAAATTGTGCCCGTCAATTGTACAGAGTGCTTCCATTATGGCTGGATTTTTTTTCATATATATAGATATTTCTTTCATCCACGTGGCAAAGGCCCACTGTTTCCATCAAATGCTTCTCTCAGGCTACAAATTTGCTTCACTCTACTTGCCAATATGCTTCCTACATGCTTGATATACTGAAAAACAAATACTATACTACATGAAATCAATCCCTTTGTGTTCCAACTTCCAAGCAGGCACAAAGCTAATGACGCAGAACTATGAATCTCGTGGAGTGTATGCAAGCGCAAGATGGGTTGGGCATGCATCAGACCGTGGCTACTAACATCCATGATTCCCTGGACATATGTGAGAAGCAAAGAAGCCTTGCTGGCCATGTATAGATCAGACCTCTGTACATAATAAGCATAAACAAGAGTCAAGGGAAGTATGCATGTTAGTATATGGATCAGATCTAAACAATGTAAACGAAACTAGCACCTTGACATGATGACTCACACCATGCAATGAAGTGGCACCTCCATCTGGTCAGCACCCGCCGCCAACCAGCGGCAGGGCACCCGTAGGTCAAAGCGAGTCCGCATCAAATGTGACTTGTATTACCGACGTCTACTAACTTGATGCGCTACTGATTATTTGTATGCCGGTGGCGTTGGCCACCAGCGCCACCAGCACCACCGATGATGCAACTATGAGTGACGTTTTGGCTTGACCCGGTAGTACGAGCTTATCACACGCGCCGTACTATTTTTTTTTGCAGGCAATGTAGAGAGCTTTATTCAAACGAAGGCATTCTCCCGACAATCAGCCAATAAGCTGGTCAGGAGGAAGCCGGGGTTGTCTTCGAGCCAGCTTTCTGTCACATTCAATGTGCAAGCACGCTTGGCACATAGATGCGCTGGAAAGTTTGCTGACTTATTACATGTTCGATTAAAAAAGAGAAAAATCACTAATAAGCTCTTCAATTTCAACTAAGATAGGAGCCATAATCAAACCAGAGTTGTGGCGAGTATTCGAGAGAATAACCATCTCCAGGCGCCGGTAACTACATTTTTGAAAGGCCTCTACTGGGTTTTTCTACACTGGTGTCGAGGCGGGCCAGCTCATCTGCGAACACCTTGCTGAACGCAGGCATGCTCTCGGGCTCCAGCGACAGCACGAGCGCAAGGGCGCCGTCCTTGCCCGGCGCGTTCATCACGTACACGAAGCCGCTGTAGTACATGAGCGCCGGTCCCATGAACGCCGGCGCGCCCCACCCGAAGTCGGCGTCCGAGAGCGACATGCCCATCCAGCTGATGGCGCGGAGGTGCGCGCGCGAGATGCCCCTGCGGGGCAGGTTCATCGTGTCCACCCCTTCCAGGTAGTCCACCAGTGACCTCGCGTGGTCGTCGCTCTGGCTCGTCGCCGCGCGTACCAGCCTCGCGGCATGGACCAACGGGCTCGACACCACCTCCTCCACCGTGGCCGACACCGACGTGCGGATCACGGCGTTGCCGAAGTACCCCGCCGGGAGCGGCGGGTCCAGGCGCGCCCGCATGTCCACCATGGAGTAGAGCCACGTCTCGGCCGCCGGCGGGAGCGCGCGGGCGCGGCACGCGCACTGCCACACCAGGGCCACCACGGCGCGGAACGTGGAGGAGCCGAGGCACCGCGCCTTGAGCGCGCCCACCTGTCCCTTGGTCATCGTGATGATGGCGCTCGCGTACGTGGAGGCCGACACGGGGTCCACCGGCTCCGGCTCTGGCTTGTACTCTGGGTGGTCGTACAGCACCGCGCGCGACTGCGCCGGGCGCGCGGCGAGCAGCGTGTGGTCGAAGCACGGCGGCATGGTCGGCGCGCCTCCGCCGCGGGAGATGCTCGCCCAGGTCTCGAAGAAATGCGCGGCGCCGCGCGCGTCTACGATCGAGTGGTGCATCGCCTGGCCGAGCACCACACCTCCGCACCGTAGGCGCGTGATTTGCACGAACAGCAGGGCGCACGGCGGGTTCGGCGCCGGCGTCGGCGGCACGAGCAGGTCACGCATCTCGCCGCACGGCACGAACTCGTTCATCAGCTCCTCGAGCGCGTAGTGCTCAGAGCGGGCCGTCAGGAACGCCACGCCCTCGCCGGTGCAGTCCACCTGGATCCGGCCGCTGCCGTCGAGACCCAGGCGGCCGGCGAGCGGGTAGAACGCGACCAGCGCCCTTGCGAGACTGTCCTTCATGGCGTCGGCCGCGAAGAAGCTCGGGTCGCCGTTGGGGCGGAAGAAGTAGACCGTGGGGCTGTAGCCTCTCCTCCCGGCGAGGTCGAGGTTGGACAGCCAGATGCTGCCCCCCGGCGTCTTCCCGGCCGGGACGACCAGCTCAGACGAGAGCACCTCCACCATTGTCATTGCCAAGTGAGCTGAGCTAGCTTGCTAGTGTGTGTGCTAGTGCAAGTGACGTACTTTGGCAGTTGGCAGTCGGCGTGGTTGTTTGTACGAGCGTTCGGCCGGGTTTAAATAGTACTCCCATTAATTCCGAACGGACGTAGTAAGCAGGAAGGAGCCATGGAGGCCACGGCGTGCGTGGTTGGTGACATTTGTGATGAGTGGTAAAATCGACGGTCGCTCGATCGCGGCCGTGAAATCGATGACTGGTAAAGACGGCCGGTAAGGGAATGCAGATAGCTGGGTGCCCGAATGGATTCGATCAGTGGGTGGATCCGTGGATGGACATGATTGGGCGTGTGTCTCAGTCTCCATGGGTAAATTAAGAAGGAAGACGACGACTGGAGAGTACTACTAGTCCATACCGAATCCAAAAAATATCGGTTTTGCTAGTTATGTCTCAGTCGACGAGATTAGCTGTACGATTTCTTTTCCTCTAAAAAAAGTTGTATTCATCTTCAATCATAGTAGTACAGCGAACACAAAAAAGTAATGAAAATTACATCTAGATTTATAGACCACCTAGCGACGACTACAAGCACTGAAACGAGCCAAAGGCGCGCTGCCGTCATCGCCCGTTCCTCGTCGGAGCCGGACACAAATTGTTGTAGTAGACAGTCGGAAAGTCGTCGTGCTAAGGCGCCATAGGACCAACGCACCAGAACAGCATCCGTCGTCGATGAAGAGAAGTTTAGATCGAAAGAATCCAAACTGAAGACACATGAACAAAGACGAGCAAAGACCGGATCCGAGCGGATCCACCAATGGCAACCACCGACCGAATCCCGCGAGATCCGTCGGAGACACACCTCCACACGCCCTCCGACAATGCTAGACACACCATCGGGACGGGAAGAACCTTATTACATCTTCAAGAAGCCGCCGCCGTCTTGTCTTCTTGAACAGGACACAAACCCTACCAAAATTTGAAGAAGCACGTGAAAATGAAGCCCTCCCGCCCGCAAGGGCCGGGATCCGCGCACACATGGCCCTAAGGCCACAGGAGACATGGGAGATCGGCGGTGCCGCTGACGGGACGTAGAAATCCTAGCCGCCTTTCCTTGGAGGAAAGACAAAGGGAGGAGAGACAAGTACTTGGGCGTGTTCCGCTAGTTCAAAAACGTAGTGGGCTTTTTCCCGGCAGTTTTTTTGGGCAATCCCAAACTTTATTAAAATTGAACAATGCACAGCGGGATGCAAACGGAATATAAGCCACATATAGCGACCCCGAGGAAGCGACATAGCAAATTTTGCAAGATTGTGCGCCTCCTGATTCAAAGCTCGACCTTTGAACATAAAGTCACAGCTAGAAAAACAGACTCCTCCTATTGATATTTTTCACAATAGCTATTTGTGGGGCCTTGAGGGAGTCCTGGACTAAGGGGTCTTCGGGCGTCCGGCCTGTTGGACATGGGCCGGACTGATGGGCTGTGAAGATACGAAGACCGAAAACTCTCACCCGTGTCTGGATGGGACTCTCCTTGGCATGGAAGGCAAGCTTGGCGATCAAATATGAAAATTCCTTTTATCTCCAACCGACTTTGTATAACCATAGCCCCCTCCGGTGTCTATATAAACCGGAGGGCTTAGTCCGGATCGGCAGATAGACAATTATAGTCATACAGGCTAGACTTCCAGGGTTTTAGCCATTACGATCTCGTGGTAGATCAACTCTTGTAATACTCATATTCATCAAGATCAATCAAGCAGGAAGTAGGGTATTACCTCCATAGAGAGGGCCCAAACCTGGGTAAACATTGTGTCCCCTGCTCCTGTTACCATCGACCTTAGACGCACAGTTCGGGACCCCCTACTCGAGATCCGCCGGTTTTGACACCGACATTGGTGCTTTCATTGAGAGTTCCACTGTGCCGTCCTTAAAAGGTTTGATGGCTCCTTCAATCGTCAACAACGATGCCGTCCAAGGGGAAACCTTCCTCCCCGGACAGATCTTCGTGTTCGGCGGCTTCGCACTGCGGGCCAACTCGCTTGGCCATTTGGAGCAGATCGACAGCTACGCCCCTGGCCATCAGGTCAGATTTAGGAGCCTGAACTACGTCGCGGATATCCGCGGAGACTTGATCTTCGACAGCTTTGAGACCACGGCAGCCGCTCCCTGTCCCTATGATGAACATGACTTAAATCTGTCATCGGACCATGCTCAGGAAATCGCACCTGTAACTACTCCGGCCGTAAACCCGGAGCAGATTGCGCCATCCGAGGACGGGAAGCTCAACCCCGCCACGGAAGTCGCAGGTTCCGCGGCGTTGGAGCCGCACACAGACATAACCTCGGGTGATATCCGTCTTTCCGGAACCTCGGACTCGTTTTCGGCTAGAAGTTCCGAACCATGTGTGTCAGCGCACGACGAGCTGGATCAGTAATCGATCATCGAATTCAGCGCCGGGGACATCTTCCGGCACTCGCCTTTAGGCGACGCGCTGAACTCATTAAAAAATCTATCCTTAGCGGGGGACTCACAGCCGAACTATATCCGGTTCGAACTGGAGGCGGATGACGGGGAATTTCGCTTCCCACCCGCCACCCACTACATAGCCACTGTCAAGGACCTAACCGACATGCTCGATTACGGCTCCGAAGACATCGACGGTATGGACGACGATGCAGATGAGGAGCATGGCCAAAACCCGCCGTTTACCGGACGCTGGACGACCACTTCTCCGTACGACGTGTACATGGTGGATACACCTAAAAACCTAACAACGTCGACAAAGAAGATCCAGTCGAGGATAAACCCCCTGAGACACAGCCCAGACGCCGGCGTCAGCAGCGCCGCTCTAAGTCATGTCGTGCAAAAGAAAGCAATACCGGCACCGGAGAAAACAATACTCCGGACGATGCCGAAGACAATGAAGACCCTATCGGGGCAACCTCCGAACATGATGAATGGGAAGACAAGCACGTTAGCCCTGATGAACAGGCCATACACGAAGACTCAGAGAACAGTAATTATCTTCCGCTCTCCGAGGACGAGGAGAGCCTCGGCAACGAGGATTTCATCGTGCCTGAGGAACCTCTCGAGCAGGAGCGCTTTAAACGCCGGCTAATAGCCACTGAAAGAAGCCTGAAAAAGAAACAACAGCAGCTTCAAGCTGAACAAGACCTGCTCAACGATAGATGGACAGATATCCTAGCAGCCGAAGAATACGGCCTCAAGCGCCCAACCAAGGGTTACCCGAAGCGCAGATTGCTACCTCAGTTCGATGAGGACGCGGCTGAGCGACCACAACACGGCCGGGATAAAGCGGCAGCTCTAGCCGAACAGCAGCCTGCCTCACCCCAACGAAAAAACAGAGATAAAACAACTCGGGGTCATACATACGACTCTTGGCAGGACCAGGACAGTAGAGCAGGACACACCAGATCGATCTACGGATCGCGAGGACGTGCCTCGACACGCAACGTCGGCTACCTATTCGGACGTGACAAGTCTAGTCACGCCCGGGCCGAAGACCGCAGACGGACTCCATCTGAGCTACGTCGCGACGTGGCCCAATATAGAGGCGCCGCACACCCACTCTGCTTCACCGATGATGTAATGGAGTATGAATTCCCAGAAGGGTTTAAACCCGTGAATATCGAATCATACGATGGAACAACTGATCCCGCGGTGTGGATCGAGGATTTTCTTCTCCATATACATATGGCCCGCGGGGATGACCTCCACGCCATTAAATACCTCCCGTTAAAACTCAAAGGACCAGCTCGGTACTGGTTAAACAGTCTGCCGGAAAAATCTATTGGCAGCTGGGAGGACTTGGAAGACGCCTTCCGCGACAACTTCCAAGGTACATATGTCCGACCACCAGATGCCGATGACTTAAGTCACATTGTCCAGCAGCCCAGAGAGTCAGCCAGGAAGCTCTGGACTAGGTTCTTAGTTAAAAAGAACCAAAATCGTCGACTGTCCGGACACAGAAGCCCTAGCGGCCTTCAGTCACAGTGTCCGGGACGAGTGGCTCACTCGCCACCTCAGTCAGGAAAAACCAAAATTCATGCCAGCCCTTACCGCCCTGATGACCCGCTTTTGCGCGGGAGAAGACAGCTGGCTCGCTCGTAGAAGCAACAGCGCCAGCGATCCGGGCACTTCCGAAGTTCGAGACGGCAATGAAAAACCACGACGCAATAAACACGAACGTGGTAATACTAATGAGGGAACGCACGACACATCGGTAAATGCCGGATTCAACGGCCCCAAGCCGGGTCAACGGAAAAAGCCATTTACGGCAAATAGAGACGGACCATCCAAATTAGACAAGATATTGGATAGGCCATGCCAGATTCACGGCCACCCCAATAAACCAGCTAATCACACCAACAGAAGCTGTTGGGTCTTCAAACAGGCCGGCAGGTTAAATGCCGAACACAAGGGGAAGAGGACGCCCGGTGACAACGATGACGAAGAGACTCGCCAACCAAACACCGGGGGTCAGAAGAAATTTCCCCCCGAAGTAAAAACATCGAACATGGTATACGCGACACACAACTCTAAAGGGGACCAGGAGAAGCACTCCCTCCGGACTGAGGTCATACTACGGCAACCTCAGCCGAAGTACAAAGCGGTCTTATTAAACCGCATACCTTGTCGGCCATTAAGACACCGGTCTCCATTCAACAGGATCGACCAATTTCGGAGCTGGACTAGCAGTTCGACTTCCGCCGTCCTCCTCATATATCTGCGAAATCGGTACCGTGCATACATAACTATGCACTTAAGATACCCTGGGCATCAGCGGAAGCAATATACGGACGAGCCTGCAAGTACTCCCATAAACCTCCTTTTTTTTCTAACTACTCTTTTCTTTTCATTATCCTTTACCACAGGTGGCTCAAAGGCGGGTCATCCCACGGACTCTATTGAAGTTCGGGTTCATATACTCACCCAAAGGCTATTCCCGTCAAGGAACCCCTTCACCGAGGACGGGCGGCGCAGACCTGCGACAGGAGGTCCAAAATAACTTTTTGTAGACCGCTCTCTCTATCTTGAGCCTGTAAGGTGCCTTTTTCCTCAGCCTTCGACCCTCGGCATGTCAAATAGCCGGGGTTGCGGCTTTGTCATCTATAAAATAACAATTGGCATATCACTCAGGTCCTAGTGAACATAAACCATATTCGGTATTCGTTTTTTCTAAAGAACCGAATTTCGCTCCTTTGATTGTTTCACACACACCTCGGCATAACCTGCCAGGGGCTCGGTATGGGAACAAATGAGTTGCCGACAAGTCCGAACAGCTTTATAGTGTACTTCGGCGTCGCGAGTTTGGCCTTATATGCATCAGCTCCGAACCATGTCTTGGGTCAATAGTTGGGTTGCCTGGCTCCTGTGCTTGCTACCTTACATTCCGCTCTATCGGCTAGGGTAGTAAAGGAAGAACTACTGCGATTGTGCTTCCGGTTCATCTGGTCAAGCACCTCAGTAGAGAAAGCCGAAAACTGACTGTCATGATGCGGCGAGTGCTGGTCAACCACTCGATGACTTATTGGAATCTTTCGCGATTCCCTCCGTATTATACGAAGGACCTTTTTCTTCAGGTCATATATGTAACACACAATATTGGAATAAGCGGTGTACATACCAGGGGCTATATCGTAGTCCCCCCATAAAACTCCTATGGCTAAGTGAAAGTGTTAACGCCCTATAGTCTGGTTGCCTAGTTCGCCACATTGACACCTCCTTCATGGACCAAGACGATGGATTATACAAAAATGCTTTTCCGAACACCCCTGTACTTCCTACGAGGGGGCTGAAGCCGACGACTGGAAAACTTTCAGATTATACAAAAATGGTCGCACAGGAGGAACCAAAGCTTTTAGGCAACACTAAAACGAAAATAGATTTATTATATTATAATATTTTCTTTTACAAATTTCCATACACTTCACTCGAATATCATGTTTTTCGAGCATTGACCCTCTATCAAGCGGGCACCCTCCAGGACATCCTCGAAATACTGCTCTGGTGCGTGATGGTCCTTGCCCTTGGGTGGACCCTTCGCTACAACATCAGTGGCCTTCATCTTCGCCCAGTATGTCTTGACACGGGCAAAGGCCATCCGTGCACCTTCAATGCATGCTGACCGCTTAACGACGTCGATACGCGGCACCGCATCTGCAAGTCGCCGTACCAAACCAAAATAACTATCCGGAATTGGCTCGTTTGGCCACAACCCAATCACGGCGTCCTTCATGGCAGAACCAGATAGTCTATGGAGCTCGGCCCATTGGGTCATCTGTTGTTCAGCAACAGTGGGTGTTTTGACGCACCGAACTGCGACCAGAAAAGCTTCTCCGTTGCACACCCTTCTTGCGCTTGGTAAAACTGCGCCGCATCAGAAGCACTCTTCGGCAGGTCCAATAACACGTCTGGAGAACTCCACACTTGATTAAGTGGAGCATAATTTGGATCGCCGAACTTAGTTTGCAATAAAAAGGGCTTACCAGCCGCGATTTCCCTAGCTTGTCGGATCTCCTCCCGGGCCGCTCTAGATTCGGACCGCGCTTCTTTCGCCTCTCGTAAGGCCTTGTTAAGATCAGCCATTTTGGCTTTATTATCCTTCTCGAGGATTGCACAGCGGCTAGCGGCATCCTTTAGCTCACGCGTCATCGTGGATATTTTCTCCTCGCATTGGCGCCGAGCAGCCTGTTCGGCCTTTAACTCGGCAGATGCCTTCTCGGCAGCCGCATTGTTAATCCGGGCCTGCTCTTTGGCCCGGGCCAGCTCAGCCCGAAGGAACTCGACCGCGGCAGCACCATCTGTGTTAATGCATATCTCAGTATACAATATTTTGCGTGATGCTTACATTACAAAGCACGCGCTTGTAAGGACTACCCCAAAAACATACCTTGCGACTCGTGAAGACGCTTGTTGATAAGCATAAGGTCATCTCCCGCCATATCAAGCTTCCGCTCCAGATTGGCAACTTCTGTAGTCCGGGCGGACGCCAGGGAAGTGACAACCTGCGTTTCAATTAATCATATTATTTCCTGGACATATCTTTTTTGATCCTCTGATCGCCTCCCTCGGGAAGCCAATCCGAGTCTCAAGGGCTACTACCTATACACAGGTGCAGTTTGTGAGTAAAGCACAATAAAAAAGATTACATTACAAACCTCGAAGCCTCTTAGGAGGCTTTTCACGGATAGAACCCTTTCAACCACCGTACCCATCAAGGTACGATGTTCCTCTGAGATGAACGCCTTTTGTAGCATGTTCGTCAACACATTCGGCGCTTCGGGATCTCCGGAAGCTGCCGTAGGAGTACGGCCTCCCGTCGAAAGGATCCGTTTATTTGTCCCTGTGATTGTCTCCAGCCGTAGGTCGGACAGCTCGGGGCCTTTGTTGTCGGCCCCCGGACGCTGGGCTACCGAAGTATTACCTTTGGGTCGTGTCTTCGCCATCCCTTGCACCACTTGTTGATCAGGAGAGACCCTCTGTGACGACACCTCAAAGTCGTCCGCCCTACTGGGCGAGGAGACTGGTGGAGGCGTCTCGCTTTCCATCATCTCTGGGAGAAGGTCCCCCGAGGAAGAGGATTGTTGAAGACTGTTCACCGAGCTACAAAAAACATATATTCTAGATGTTACCTCGGTCACAAGAAAGGGACGGGATATGTTTAAAACACCCTTGTTCACTTACGACCTGCCTGAAGGCTTGTCCTCTCTGTGGGACTGCGGGATGACATCGCCCTCCAAGCCCGAGCCACCCGACTGGGGCACTTTGCCTCGCTTAGGAGCCCTTTCCTCCCACTCTTCAGAGGCAGCCCTTTTCTTACCATGGGGCGATGAGACGTTAACTTCTTTTCACTTTTGTCTTCGGACGATGGAATTTTGAATCCCCCGGACACAATGTTCGATATACCTTTGGGATGGAAGCTGCCTTTGGTCCTCCCGCTTTCCGCCTTGTCCTCCTCCACAGGCATCTGGTATGGTGCCGGGGCCAGCATCCTTGTTAGTACGGGATCCGCTGAGTTTTCGGGGAGGGGGGCCGAACACCTAATTCGCTCTGCTTTCTTTATCCAGCCCCAGAGGAAGATAGTTTGCTCAGTTACGTATTACGGCGTACTTAAACTACAAAGTGTTCGGAAGTTGAGCGCTTACCGAGGTATCCGGATGGTTGCAGTCGAGGCCGAGGTCCTCGGTGGTGTCCGGCCACTGTTTTCGTTTCCCAAAAAACAACTTCCACATTCCTTTGTGCGTAGTGCCGAGGAAGTGTTGGAGGGTTCGTGGTCCTTCCGGATTAAACTACCACATGGGAGAGGCCTACGCTGACATGGCAGGGTTCGGTGCATTAGCATTACTTGAATCACGTTGACAAGATCGATGTTCTTCTCAAGGAGGGTTCGAATGCGGCTCTATAGAGTCTGCACTTCATCATCTGATCCCCAGTCCAGCCCTTTATTAATCCATGATGCAAGCTATAATGGAGGGCCAGAACGGAACGCAGGTATAGCTGCCCACTTGGTGCCGCGGGGTTCTGTGATGTAAAACCACTCCCGCTGCCATTGGTTGGAAGTTTCGGTGAAAGAGCCTTTTGGCCAGTGAGTATTGGTAAGCTTGCTCACTACAACACCGCCACACTCCGTTTGTTTCCCATTAATCACCTTCGGCGTCACACTAAAGGTCTTGAGCCATAAGCCGAAGTGTGGGGGAATTCGGAGGAAGGCCTCGCATGTAATGATAAACGCCGAGACGTGGAGAAAAGAATCTGGGGCTAGATCGTGAAAATATAGTCCATAATAAAACATGAGCCCCTGGACGAAGGGGTGAATAGCGAACCCTAGCCCTCGGAGGAAGTGAGAGATGAATACGACCCTCTCGCCGGATTTGGGAGTCAGAATAACCTGTCCTTGAGCAGGAAGCCTGTGGGGGATCTCCGCGGTCAGGTATCTGGCCGCCCGAAGCTTCGCAATATCCTCCTCTGTCACAGAGGAAGCCACCCATCGGCCCTGTGGGCTGGGTCCGGACATGATTGGGAAGCTCGGGGCAATGAAGTCAAACCTTGGGTGCTAGAACTCGAGGTTGGAAGGGCTGAGGAGAGGTTTGGCATAAAAAGATACGGCCCTTGGCTCCTTTATAAAGGCAACGGGTATCGAACGCCTCCTCCTAAGCCTGAAAGCCTGCCTATTCCTAAGAAATCTTTCCAATGGAACGGTTGGGTTACCCACGCTCGTATTGATGAGAATCCCGCAATAAGGGGACACGATCTCTGCCTTGACAAGACATGCCAATAAAAACCGCGCCTCGAAACGTGGAACAGCAGGACAGGAAACGGTTCGAAATAATGACCAGACAAGCGTGATGTCACGTTACAAAAGTTGTCAGCAGATTGGACTCGTGAAATATTATACTCTCTATGGCTGTGTGTGTGGTACTTGTGTTGCAGATCCAGACACGTTTGTTGCGTCCGAAGACTATCTTGGAGTATTCGGAAAGGGGAACCCGCCTTGCAATGCTGAAGACAATCTGCGCACCAGACACCTCGTCATTGAAGCCTGGTTCAGTGGCTACTGAGGGAGTCCTGGACTAAGGGGTCCTCGGGCGTCCGACCTGTTGGACATAGGCCAGACTGATGGGCTGTGAAGATACGAAGACCGAAGACTCTCACCCGTGTCCGGATGGGACTCTCCTTGGCATGGAAGGCAAGCTTGGCGATCAAATATGAAGATTCCTTTTCTGTGTAACCGACTTTGTACAACCCTAGCCCCCTCCGGTGTCAATATAAACTGGAGGGCTTAGTCTGGATTGACAGATAGACAATTATAGTGATACAGGCTAGACTTCTAGGGTTTTAGCCATTAGGATCTCGTGGTAGATCAACTCTTTTAATACTCATATTCATCAAGATCAATCAAGCAGGAAGTAGGGTATTACCTCCATAGAGAGGGCCCGAACCTAGGTAAACATCGTGTCCCCTGTCTCCTGTTACCATCGACCTTAGACGCATAGTTCGGGACCCCCTACCCGAGATCCGCCGGTTTTGACACCGACAGGCCTCCCAACCCCTTTTGGTGTAGTCCACGATTGGTTTGCAATTGCAGACAATTACCAAATGATTCAAAGATAGATCAGCCGCAAATGCCAAGGCCTCGCAACATGCTATGGCCTCCAGAACCATTGGATTATTAACACCAGGTAGAACAACAGCTGAAGACCCGAGGTATTGACCATGTTCATCTCTGCAAACTGCAGCAGCAACTCTAGTAGTCCCATCAGGAGACAACCCACCGTCTACATGGATTTTAACATGGCTGATCGGAGGCGGCTCCCAAGCTCATTGCACATTGACCGCATGGGAGTGTCTCGCCGTATTGGTCAAACTTGCCATTGTGTTCAAGCCATCCAACTTAGAGATGTATTTTCTGATGAATATGTGAATTGACAACGGGCTTTGAAAAATTGACTCATGGATAGCTTTTCTACATGCACTCTAGGTTGCACGAAGAGTTACAACCATCTTCATAAAGTCCACATGCGATAATGAATCCATCATGTTTAAAAGCCAGTTTTTGGCATAGGGTTCATGACTCTCAATGATGTGGTTAGTTAACTCTTCATCACCTAGAGCGCAAACACACCTCGAAACCGTACAGTCAAGTAGTGAGTGCCTCCATGAATCAGTGGCTTTGCACAGCTAGCAAGAATCTGCATCACACATATTACGATGATGTCTCACATCCTCTGATGGCAACGAATGCCTTGCCAATCTCCAAAGAGAAGTCCTGATCTTGCCAGTTGTCCCAACAGGTAGAGTTTGCCTTCTGCCGCTAGGGTGAGGTGTCCATGCTTGGGCTGTGCCTTTCGGTCCTTTTCAGTTTTTTTCAGCATTTTATTTTCAGACAATGCTACAAGTACGAAAAGTAACGTGAGAGTTTTCCATAAAAGCTGATGTTGAGAATATTAATTGGGGCAGAATTAGCAGCTGGAGCTGCTACCTCTTGAGCTTATGTTTTTTCCCTTGAAGAGGAAAGGGTGATGCAGCAAAGTAGAGTAAGTATTTCCCTCAGCTTTTGAGAACCAAGGTATCAATCCAGTAGGAGACAACGCGCAAGCCACCGAATACCTGCACAAACAAACACCAGCTTGCACCCAACACGATAAAGGGGTTGTCAATCCCTTCATTGTTATTTGCGAAGTGGGATATGATAGAGATGGATAAACGGTAAAGTAATATTTTTGGTATTTTTGGTTTATGGAACGGAAAGTAAAAGATTGCAAAGAAAGTAAATAGGAAACTAAAATTGTTGATCGGAAACTTATATGATGGAAAGTAGACCCGGGGGCCATAGGTTTCACCACTAGTAGAAAAAGGGCCTAATGTGAAGCACATTAGTCCCCGTTTGTAACTGAACCGACACTAATGTGACCATTAGTGCCGGTTCCAACGGCTAGGCGGGCGGAGCTCATTAGTACCAGTTCGTGGCAAACCTTTAGTACCGGTTCATGCCACGAACCGGTACTAAAGAGGCTGTGGTAGGTTGTGGTCAGGCTGGGGCCCCACCAGCCCCTTTAGTACCGGTGTTTTTACTTGATTCTTTCTGCAGCGGTTTTTTAGTCCCACCTCGCTCCGCTAACAGGGTTTTTACGACCTTAAATATGTTACTTCTCAAACTGTCACAACCACTTGGTCTTCATTGAACTCTATGTGTAGAATTTGTGGCCACAATATGAGTCTTCTCCGGTTTCTAAACCGGTGAGGACTCATATTGACAATTCAGATTGTACACAAAAAGATAATTGATGGTCAACGTATTTTTGATGTATTTCTCTATAAAGAAATATAAGAGCATTTAGATCACTATTTTAGTAATCTAAATGCTCTTATATTTCTTTACAGAGGGGGTATATTTTTACATGTTTACACATAGCAGTAGCGCGTTTTGGCTGAATGGCGGTACTGATCAATGTATTTTTTATGTATATTTTTACATGTTTACACAATCTGTTTCAAAGTATCAGGGTTTCAGACGAAAACTCATCTGTTACAAAGGCATTTCATTTAGTACCGGTTCTAAGGCTGGGGACCCACGAGCACCTTTAGTACCAGTTCGTGGCATATGAACCGGTACTAGAGTTTTTTAGTTGATTCTTTCTGCAGCTGTTTTTTAGTCCCACCACGCCAAGTGAGAGGCACTCGCAGCGGTTTATAAGCCTTGAGTGCAGAGACGATGAAGGAGAGGCGCAATGCTCACCTGCACGTTGCTTAGCTTCAGGCCTTGAAATGGTGTAGACTGCACGGAGGTATGTGTAGTTTCTCAAGGTCTGAAGCTAAGCAACGTGCAGGTGAGCATTGCGACTCTCTTTTATTTTTAATAATTTATTACAACTCCAGACTTTTTTTTGCATTCAGTATGCACCATTCAAAGCCACGTCATCAACTTTCAACCCTTTCTAACATCATTTGCTATTTTTCATTCATTTACTGATTTGTTTTGAGAGCTAAATGACCGTAAAATTGAAAAGCACTACAAAATGAACTCTGAAAAGGTTGAAACTTGGCATGGTATCATCATTTCACTCACATAGCATGTGCAAAAAAGTAGAGAGGGTTACATCAAAAACTGGATGCACTTCGTGTATAAACTGGACAATCTCTTTCGAAGTATCAGGGTTTCGGACGAAAACTCATCTGTTACACCGGCACTTCATTTTTTTAAACTTATTACAACTCCAGACTTTTTTGCGTTCAGTATGCACCATTCAAAGCCACGTCATCAACTTTCAACCTTTTTGACATCATTTGCTATTTTTCATTCATTTACTGATTTGTTTTGAGAGCTAAATGACCGTGAAATTGAAAAGCACTACAAAATGAACTCTGAAAAGGTTGAAACTTGGCATGGTATCATCATTTCACCCACATAGCATGTGCAAAAAAGTAGAGAGGGTTACGGCAAAAACTGGATGCACTTCGTGTACAAACTGGACAATCACTTTCGAAGTATGAGGGTTTCGGACGAAAACTCATCCGTTACACTCGCACTTCATTTTTTCAAACTTATTACAACTCCAGACGTATTACCATTTTGAATATAATGATAAAACACACTAATATTAAACATAAAAAAAAGAATCACTGAAAAATCTATTTTTAAAGTTAAGTTATTCACAAACTAGTGATTCACACAAATTTCAAATAATTCAAATTTAAACTATTCAAATTTGAAAACTACTGGCACTAAAAGAAATTTTGTAATTTTTTGTACCTAAAGCAAAAATATTCACAAAGAAACTCTAAATACAACAAAAAACTACTCAGAAATAAATAAAAGAAAAAACTATATAAAAAAAATATTTGCGCGCTGCCCAGTGGGCTTGCTCGGCCTTGGGCGTGGATATGCAGGCCCATAAGGCCCAGCAAGCTCGCAGGGCAGCGCAGCAAAGTTAGGCCCGGAAGCCTGCTTTATAGAGGAGCTCGAAGAAGCAGTCGCGACTGGGTTTATAAACCAGTGCGGCTGCCCTTCGCTCGGTGAGGTGGGACTAAACTTTGTGCACTGCAGGATGGGAGCGCGCCCCCTTTAGTACCGGGTCGTGGCTCCAACCGGTACTAAAGGGGGGGGTCTTTAGTACCGGTTGGAGCCACCACCCGGTACTAAAGGCCTGCCCTTCCCGCCGCTCCGCCTGGCCAAAATTGACCTTTAGTACCAGTTGGTGGCTCCAACCGGTACTAAAGGCCACTGACGGTGTCCTGGACTAGGGGGTACTCACCACGTCGTCTCCCGACCAGCTGGATCGGGCCGAGGACCCCCATGGCGGTTCACTGATGGGCCACTTCGGGCAGCCCACGCCGCATACAAGGGAGATCCCACAAGACTTGGCGCCCAAGACGAGGACTCTCCTAAACCCTAGGCCTCTGGTGTGTTATGTAAACCAAGGCCAGGCTAGTCAATAGACAATCTCATATTCATGAGAACTATCTCGTGGCAGACACATGTACTCTGTACTACACCCCATATGAATACAATTAAAAGCAGCACGTAGGGTATTATCTCTTCGAGAGAGCCCGAAGCTGGGTAAAACCCTGTGTCCATTTTACCATCGCTCCAAGACGCCTATCTTAGGACCCCTACTACGAGATACGCCGGATATAGAACTGACAGCCACTCCTATATATACAACACTTACGAAAATTTCTTAGTTTCTTCTTCATCTTCGTTGCGCCCGTCCCCGTCGCCGCCCCTGTCGCGCGCGCCCGTCCCCGCCCTCGTCGCCGCGCGCGCCCGTCCCCGTCGTATGTCGATCGCGCGCGCGCAGGCGGCCCCCTGCGCCCGTAGGTCGCTACCCCCGGCCCGTCCCCGTCGCCGCCCCCCGTCGCCTCGCATCGCCGGCCGTCGCCCCAATGTAAGATCGACCGCCCGCCGGTCCTGCCGCGCCATGGCCGGCGGCCTCACACACACAGTACACACACACACACACACAAACAGAGACATATTTTCTTAATGATTTTTTTTTGTTTTCTATTTTTTAGTTTTTTATACTTTTAGTTTATATAAATGTTAGATTAATGTCAATTGTTAGATGATTATATATAGTTAGATGAATTAATTAGATAGAAATATATGTTAGATATTAATGTCAAGTGTTAGATGAATTAGCTAGATATTAATGTTAGATGAGTTAGTTTTTTATACTTTTAGTTATAGATGAATTACATATATTAATGTTAGATGAATTAGATATATTAAATTTAGGTATATGAGATTTGATCATCTAATTAAAATTTTACTATATAGAACTAGCTACTTTATTTTTAGTAAGAAAATTAATAGAACTAGTTTATTTTTATTAAGTGCTTAGTTGAATTAGTTGAATTAATAGAACTAGTTGAATTAATAGAACTAGTTGAATTAATAGAACTAGTTGAATTAGTTGAATTAATAGAACTAATAAGTGTTTATCAATTAATGTTTCACCTATGAACATAGGAAATGTCGCCTGACAACGAAAACGATTTTATTATGTGCGAATACCGCGGAGACGAGCGCGGCGTGTGCGACAGAAATTTCCTAGTTGATGATAGGCGCTTCAGCATCAAGCTGGATGAGACCTTCGAAGTGGATACAACAAGTCACAATGACAAGTCTTTTTTCGTAATTAAGCATGATCTATGCTTCATTTGCTTCAACTTATAATTTTAAATTTTTACTATTCTACTAGCGTATCCCCTGCCATGCAAGAATTTTTATCTTGGATAAGATAGGTTTCAGTCCTAACAAAACTATGGAGGTAAAGAGAGTTTACTTGAAGACCGAGCATGGTTATACCTTCGACGTCAAATTATACAATGCAGACACCTACACCTAGTTTGAATGCAAAACTTGGCAAGCACTATGCAAGGCTTATGCATTTGAGCCGTGATATGGTTATCACCTTTGATATTCGTCCGGAAGATGATATTGAAGGTAATAGAGAAATTTAGGTCGATTTGCAGACGCCTCCAGTTCTACCATTATGTGAGTTTCTCAACCATATTTATGTCTTCGATATTATTTATTCAAAAATAGTTGACAACTAATTTCTATTGACAGCTTATTTCCATTCAAGCAAACATGTCCAGTGCTTGGTAGACAGGACCGTCCACTGTCCCGGGGCTGAACTAAACTGCGAGGAGATAAGTCATTATGTTTCAAGGCTTGAGGATCTTGATGCTGTCAAGAGAAATTATTTTCCTGAATTTGAAAATCTTAGTACGCAAAACGTGCGACCAATAGTGATCGTATTGAACTACGGTGACATCTATTTAGGAAAGATGGTAAGATTTTTACTATTTGTCCTTAGTGCATCTTTTGCCTACATTATTTTTCAAGCTAAACTTCATTGCTAAGTATGTTACTATATGATGTTCTTCAACAGGGACTCCCGATGACAGTTGTGCCTCAGTGGATCGGTACTAAAGGTCGCATGTCAATGGTTAGCTTACGGCCAAGACATCCTACATTGCACATGAGTGCATTCAGGATTTCTACAACCGAGGAATGCTTAATAGTGAAAGGCTGGAGCAAAATTGTGAACGATCGCAAAGAAGTACTAGGGGGCAGCAATCAGAAACACAACCCATGATTAGGAGACAGGTTCATCTGCATGCTCCAATATGATGAATCAGGAGAGTATACATGTTCTATGCTATTTTACCTGAGAGAGAGCAGCATGAGTGATTAGCTAGTTCATGCTCTTAGTACTTGTCCTCTCATGTCCGTGTTCTTCGTCCTGAACTTAATCTCAAAGTGATTTGCTTTTGTGGTCTTATGAACGCTTATAATCTCATGACCATGTTGAACTCGATGATATCTTTGCTTCTGGTACAAGTGAATGTTTCTTCTTTAAGCTAGTGTTGGTGGTGATTAGATAGCGGTAATGACTATGATGATTAAATAGTGGTAATGACGACTATGATGATTATTAGCTAGCTAGTACTATTGTTGGTGATGATATGATGCAAGAGTTTTTATATTAATATGATGATGATGATGATGATGATGAGTTATTATAATTTATGAAAGAAACCGCAGATTCGTTTCAACTAGATGGATCCTAGCTTAGTGATCAATTATATTCCATATCCATATTACTTGATCACTTAGGACGATCCATATCCACTTCAAACTAATCCGCGGTACTTTCACCTAGTGATTTAACAACTCATTATAATGTAAAAACAATCTCTAAATTAAATTGAAAACACAAAATTAAAGGAAAAATAAAAAATAAAACCAAAACCCCCCAAACCTTTAGTACCGGTTGGTGTTACCAACGGGTACTACAGGTCTCCCCACCCCTGGCCCTGGCTCGTGCCACGTGGTGGCACTTTCGTGGCGGTTCATGCTGAACCGGTACTAAAGGGGGAGGGGACCTTTAGTCCCAACCCTTTAGTGCCGGTTACAGAACCGGCACTAAAGGCCCTTACGAACCGGTGCTAAAGCCCGGTTCTGCACTAGTGCACTAGAGGCTTCTCTCAAGATAGAATTATTACGGTGGGTGAACAAATTACTGCCGAGCAATTGATAGAAAAGCGCAAAGTTATGACGATATCTAAGGCAATGATCATGAATATAGGCATCACGTCCGTGTCAAGTAGACCGAAACGATTCTGCATCTAGTACTATTACTCCACACATCGACCGACTCCTGCCTGCATCTAGAGTATTAAGTTCATAAGAACAGAGTAACACATTAAGTAAGATGACATGATGTAGCGGGAGTAACTCAGGCAATATGATGAAAACCCCATCTTGTTATCCTCGATGGCAACAATACAATACGTGTCGGTTCCCCTTCTTTCACTAGGATCGAGCACCGCAAGATTGAACGCAAAGCTAAGCACTTCTCCCATTGCAAGAAAAACCAATCTAGTTGGCCAAACCAAATCGATAGTTCGAAGAGGCTTGCAAAGATATCAAATCATGCATATAAGAATTCAAAGAAGATTCAAATAATATTCATAGATAGGCTGATCATAAATCCATAATTCATCGGATCTCGGCAAACACACCGCAAAAGAGTATTACATCGAATAGATCTCCAAGAACATTGAGGAGAACATGGTATTGAGAATCAAAGAGAGAGAAGAAGCCATCTAGCTACTAGCTATGGACCCGTAGGTTTGTGGTAACCTACTCACGCTTCATCAGAGAGGCATTGGTGTTGATGTAGAAGCCCTCCATGATCGAATCCCCCTCCGACAGGACGCCGGAAAAGGCCCCTAGATGGGATCTCACGGGTACAGAAGATTGCGGCAGTGGAAAAGTGGTTTCGTGGCTCCCCTGGAAGGTTTTGGGATATTTGAGAATATATAGGCGGAAGAAATAGGTCGGCGGAATCACGAGGGGAACACAAGGGTGGGGGGCGTGCCCTACCCCCTAGGCGCGCCTCCCGACCTTGTGGCCGCCTCATGGCTTTCCTGACGCGCACTCCAAGCCCTCTGGATGTCTTCTGGTCCAAGAAAAATCACCGTGAAAGTTTCATTCTGTTTGGACTCCGTTTGGTATTCCTTTTCCGCGAAACTCTAATAGGTTAGTAGGTTAATATACGACGGAGATCTATGAGAAAAGAAACAAGGAAAAAACAGGAACTCGCACTGGGCTCTAGGTTAATAGGTTAGTCCCAAATATAAAATAACATATTAATGCATATAAAACATCCAAAACAGATAATATAATAGCATGGAACAATAAAAAATTATAGATACGTTGGAGAGGTATCAGGGGCCCACCCCCGGTGAAAATCAGGGGGGCCAAGAGGATTTGTTTGGAAGGTTACGTAGTTCTTCGTAGTTTATACATAGATGTAGCATTATTGTTTCTTTTCTCATAGATCTCCATCGTATATATTTTGTATTTTTCTTTTCTTTTGTTGGACTTGTGTGCAAAAGGAAGCTCACTAGGGGCAGTGTGTCCACATGTACTTTTCCCTTCTATTTTTACTTCTTTCCCCTTTTTCTATTTTAGTGTATTTATTTATATTTTTTATTAAGCTATTTTACTTGCATTTTTTATTTTTTATTTCTTATTTTGGAAATATGGAACATCTTAAATTTTGAAGAACAGACATTTTTACATGCATGAAAGATTTTTACTCTCACTTGTTGATGTCTTTTCTACATTGCTTTTTGTTTTATTTCTAGCCAATTCATTTTCATCATTTTTACTTTGTTTCATTCATGTATTACCGAAAAATATATTTTCACCATCTTTACATTCCCTGTTTTTCCTGCATCAGGTTGATAGAGAAGCAGTTAATTTTTTCATTTCTTTTCCACTAAAATAAATCTCATGTCTCTTACGCACAACTGCAATTTTTTGAGCCCACATGCAACTATACAAGGAGGTACAACGCGTGCATAGTTGTATGCATCCAAACCCACAGTGCAACTGCAAGGGGTACAACACGTCCGCAATTGTGATGAGGTGTGTGCGATGATGAAATCGGGAACACACATGATATGGGCATTTTATGATTTAACTTTTCTTTTTGCATTTTTTTTCTTTCCCATCCACGTGGAATTCCAGATCCAATAATCTAGATTACACATTAATGATTCTAACAGCCATGGAGTCTTGGTGTTGATCATGTTTTGCTCGTGAGAGAGGCTTAGTCAACGGGTCTGCAACATTCAGATCCGTATGTATCTTGCAAATCTCTATGTCTCCCTCCTTGACTTGATCGCGGATGGAATTGAAGCGTCTCTTGATGTGCTTGGTTCTCTTGTGAAATCTGGATTCCTTTGCCAAGGAAATTGCTCCAGTATTGTCACAAAAGACTTTCATTGGACCCTATGCACTAGGTATGACACCTAGATCGGATATGAACTCCTTCATCCAGACTCCTTCATTTGCTGCTTCTGAAGCAGCTATGTACTCCGCTTCACACGTAGATCCCGCCACGACGCTTTGCTTAGAACTGCACCAACTGACAGCTCCACCATTCAATATAAACACGTATCCGGTTTGTGACTTAGAGTCATCCAGATCAGTGTCAAAGCTTGCATCGGCGTAACCATTTACGACGAGCTCTTTGTCACCTCCATAAAGGAGAAACATATCCTTAATCCTTTTCAGGTATTTCAGGATGTTCTTGACCGCTGTCCAGTGATCCACTCCTGGATTACTTTGGTACCTCCCTGCTAAACTAATAGCAAGGCACACATCAGGTCTGGTACATAGCATTGCATACATGATAGAACCTATGGCTGAAGCATAGGGAATGACTTTCATTTTCTCTCTATCTTCTGTATTGGTCGGGCATTGAGTCTGACTCAACTTCACACCTTGTAACACAGGCAAGAACCCTTTCTTTGCTTGATCCATTTTGAACTTCTTCAAAACTTTATCAAGGTATGTGCTTTGCGAAAGTCCAATTAAGCGTCTTGATGTATCTCTATAGATCTTGATGCCCAATATATAAGCAGCTTCACCGAGGTCTTTCATTGAAAAAATCTTGTTCAAGTATCCTTTTATGCTATCCAGAAATTATATATCATTTCCAATCAACAATATGTCATCCACATATAATATTAGAAATGCTACAGAGCTCCCACTCACTTTCTTGTAAATACAGGCTTCTCCGAAAGTCTGTATAAAACCATATGCTTTGATCACACTATCAAAATGTTTATTCCAACTCCGAGATGCTTGCACCAGTCCATAAATGGATCGCTGGAGCTTGCACACTTTGTTAGCATCCTTTGGATTGATAAAACCTTCAGGTTGCATCGTATACAACTCTTCTTCCAGAAATCCATTTAGGAATGCAGTCTTTACATCCATTTGCCAAATTTCATAATCATAAAATGCAGCAATTGCTAACATGATTCAGACGGACTTAAGCATCGCTACGGGTGAGAAAGTCTCATCGTAGTCAACTCCTTGAACTTGTCGAAAACCTTTCGCAACAAGTCGAGCTTTGTAGGCAGTAACATTACCGTCAGCGTCAGTCTTCTTCTTGAAGATCCATTTATTCTCGATGGCTTGCCGATCATCGGGCAAGTCAACCAAAGTCCATACTTTGTTCTCATACATGGATCCCATCTCAGATTTCATGGCCTCAAGCCATTTTGCGGAATCTGGGATCATCGTCGCTTCCTCATAGTTCGTAGGTTCGTCATGGTCAAGTAACATGACCTCCAGAACTGGATTACCGTACCACTCTGGTGCGGATCTTACTCTGGTTGACCTACGAGGTTCAGTAGTAACTTGATCTGAAGTTATATGATCATCATCATTAGCTTCCTCACTAATTGGTGTAGGAGTCACAGGAACTGATTTCTGTGATGAACTACTTTCCAATAAGGGAGCAGATACAGTTACCTCATCAAGTTCTACTTTCCTCCCACTCACTTCTTTCGAGAGAAACTCCTTCTCTAGAAAGGATCCATTCATAGCAACGAATGTCTTGCCTTCAGATCTGTGATAGAAGGTGTACCCAACAGTCTCCTTTGGGTATCCTATGAATACACATTTCTCCGATTTGGGTTCGAGCTTATCAGGTTGAAGTTTTTCACATAAGCATCGCAGCCCCAATCTTTAAGAAACGACAACTTGGGTTTCTTGCCAAACCACAGTTCATAAGGTGTCGTCTCAACGGATTTAGATGGTGCCCTGTTTAACGTGAATGCAGCCGTTTCTAAAGCATAACCCCAAAACGATAGCGGTAAATCAGTAAGAGACATCATAGATTGCACCAAATCTAATAAAGTGCGGTTACGACGTTCGGACACACCATTACGTTGTGGTGTTCCTGGTGGCGTGAGTTGCGAAACTATTCCGCATTGTTTCAAATGAAGACCAAAACTCGTAACTCAAATATTCTCCTCCACGATCAGATTGTAGAATCTTTATTTTCTTGTTACGATGATTTTCCACTTCACTCTGAAATTCTTTGAACTTTTCAAATGTTCCAGACTTATGTTTCATCAAGTAGATATACCCATATCTGCTCAAATCATCTGTGAAGGTGAGAAAATAACGATACCCGCCGCGAGCCTCAATATTCATCGGACCACATACATCAGTATGTATGATTTCCAACAAATCTGTTGCTCACTCCATTGTTCCTGAGAACGGTGTTTTAGTCATTTTGCCCATGAGGCATGGTTCGCAAGTACCAAGTGATTCATAATCAAGTGATTCCAAAAGTCCATCAGAATGGAGTTTCTTCATGCGCTTTACACCAATATGACCCAAACGGCAGTGCCACAAATAAGTTGCACTATCATTATCAACTATGCATCTCTTGGCTTCAATATTATGAATATATATGTCACTACTATCGAGATTCGACAAAAATAGACCACTCTTGAAGGGTGCATGACCATAAAAGATATTACTCATATAAATAGAACAACCATTATTCTCAGATTTAAATGAATAACCGTCTCGCATCAAACAAGATCCAGATATAATGTTCATGCTCAACGCTGGCACCAAATAACAATTATTCAGGTCTAAAACTAATCCCGAAGGTAGATGTAGAGGTAGCGTGCCGACGGCGATCACATCGACTTTGGAACCATTTCCCACGCGCATCGTCACCTCGTCCTTAGCCAATCTTCGCTTAATCTGTGGTCCCAGTTTTGAGTTGCAAATATTAGCAACAGAACCAGTATCAAATACCCAGGCACTACTGCGAGCATCAGTAAGGTACACATCAATAACATGTATATCACATATACCTTTGTTCACCTTGCCATCCTTCTTATCCGCCAAATACTTGGGGCAATTCTGCTTCCAGTGACCAGTCCCTTTGCAGTAGGAGCACTCAGTCTCAGGCTTAGGTCCAGACTTGGGCTTCTTCACTTGAGTAGCAACTTGCTTGCCGTTCTTCTTGAAGTTCCCCTTCTTCCCTTTACCCTTTTTCTTGAAACTGGTGGTCTTGTTGACCATCAACACTTGATGCTCTTTCTTGATTTCTACCTCCGCAGCCTTTAGCATTGCGAAGAGCTCGGGAATTGTCTTATCCATCCCTTGCATATTATAGTTCATCACGAAGCTCTTGTAGCTTGGTGGCAGTGATTGAAGAATTCTGTCAATGACACTATCATCAGGAAGATTAACTCCCAGTTGAATCAAGTGATTGTTATACCCAGACATTTTGAGCATATGCTCACTGACAGAACTATTCTCCTCCATTTTGCAGCTGTAGAACTTATTGGAGACTTCATATCTCTCAATCCGGGCATTTGCCTGAAATATTAACTTCAACTCCTGGAACATCTCATATGCTCCATGACGTTCAAAACGTCGTTGAAGTCCCGATTCTAAGCATGGCACACTGAACTATCGAGTAGTCATCAGCTTTGCTCTGCCAGACGTTCATAACATCTGCGTTGCTCCTGCAGCGGGTTTGGCACCTAGCGGTGCTTCCAGGACGTAATTCTTCTGTGCAGCAATGGGGATAATCCTCAAGTTACGGACCCAGTCTGTGTAGTTGCTACCATCATCTTTCAACTTAGCTTTCTCTAGGAACGCATTAAAATTCAACGGAACAACAGCACGGGCCATCTATCTACAACAACATAGACATGCAAAATACTATCAGGTACTAAGTTCATGATAAATTAAAGTTCAATTAATCATATTACTAAAGAACTCCCACTTAGATAGACATCCCTCTAATCATCTAAGTGATCACGTGATCCATATCAACTAAACCATCTCCGATCATCACATGAGATGGAGTAGTTTTCAATGGTGAACATCACTATGTTGATCATATCTACTATATGATTCACGCTCGACCTTTCGGTCTCAGTGTTCCAAGGCCATATCTGCATATGCTAGGCTCGTCAAGTTTAACCCGAGTATTCTGCGTGTGCAAAACTGGCTTGCACCCGTTGTATGTGAACATAGAGCTTATCACACCCGATCATCACGTGGTGTCTCGGCACGACGAACTTTCGCAATGGTGCATACTCAGGGAGAACACTTGTACCTTGAAATTTAGTGAGAGATCATCTTATAATGCTACCGCCGTACTAAGCAAAACAAGATGCATAAAGGATAAACATCACATGCAATCAATATAAGTGATATGATATGGCCATCATCATCTTGTGCCTTTGATCTCCATCTCCAAAGCACCGTCATGATCACCATCGTCACCGGCGCGACACCTTGATCTCCATCGTAGCATCGTTGTCGTCTCGCCAACTATTGCTTCTACGACTATCGCTACCGCTTAGTGATAAAGTAAAGCAATTACATGGCGATTGCATTTCATACAATAAAGCGACAACCATATGGCTCCTGCCAGTTGCCGATAACTTTGTTACAAAACATGATCATCTCATACAATAAAATTTAGCATCATGTCTTGACCATATCACATCACAACATGCCCTGCAAAAACAAGTTAGACGTCCTCTACTTTGTTGTTGCAAGTTTTACGTGGCTGCTACGGGCTGAGCAAGAACCGTTCTTACCTGCGCATCAAAACCACAACGATTTTTCGTCAAGTGTGCTGTTTTACCTTCAACAAGGACCGGGCGTAGCCACACTCGATTCAACTAAAGTTGGAGAAACTGACACCCGCCAGCCACCTGTGTGCGAAGCACGTCGGTAGAACCAGTCTCGCGTAAGAGTACGCGTAATGTCGGTCCGGGCCGCTTCATCCAACAATACTGCCGAATCAAAGTATGACATGCTGGTAAGTAGTATGACTATTATCGCCCACAACTCATTTGTGTTCTACTCGTGCATATAACATCTACGCATAGACCTGGCACGGATGCCACTGTTGGGGAACGCAGTAATTTCAAAAAAAATTCCTACGCACATGCAAGATCTATCATGGTGATGCATAGCAACGAGAGGGGAGAGTGTAGTCCATGTACCCTCGTAGACCGTAAGCGGAAGCGTTATGACAACGCGGTTGATGTAGTCGTACGTCTTCACGATCCGACCGATCCTAGTACCCAAAGTACGGCACCTCTGCGATCTGCACACGTTCAGCTCGGTGATGTCCTACGAACTCTCGATCCAGCTGAGTGTTGAGGGAGAGCTTCGTCAGCACGACGGTGTGATGACGGTGATGATGAAGCTACCGGCGTAGGGCTTCGCCTAAGCACTACGACGATATGACCGAGGTGGATTATGGTGGAGGGGGGCACCGCACACGGCTAAGACAATGATCAACTTGTGTGTCTATGGGGTGCCCCCTCCCCCGTATATAAAGGAGTGGAGGAGGGGGAGGGTCGGCCCTCTCTATGGCGCGCCCTAGGGGAGTCCTACTCCCACCGGGAGTAGGATTCCCCCCTTCCAAGTAGGAGTAGGAGAGGAAGGAAGGAGGAGAGAGGGAGGAAGGAAAGGGGGGACGACCCCCCTCCCAATTCAGATTGGGCTTGGGAGGGGGGGCTCCCCTCCTATGCCGCCTCCTCCTCTCTCCCACTAAGGCCCAATAAGGCCCATACACTCCCCGGGGGGTTCCGGTAACCTCCCGGTACTCCGGTAAATTCCCAAACTCACTCGGAACCATTTTGATGTCCAAACATAGCCATCCAATATATCTATCTTTATGTCTCGACCATTTCGAGACTCCTCGTCATGTTCGTGATCACATCCGGGACTCCGAACAACCTTCGGTACATCAAAACACATAAACTCATAATACCGATCGTCATAGAACGTTAAGCGTGCGGACCCTACGGGTTCGACAACTATGTAGACATGACCGAGACTCATCTCCGGTCAATAACCAATAGCGGAACCTGGATGCTCATATTGGTTCCTACATATTCTACGAAGATCTTTATCGGTCAAACCGCATAACAACATACGTTGTTCCCTTTGTCATCGGTATGTTACTTGCCCGAGATTCGATCGTCGGTATCTCAATACCTAGTTCAATCTCGTTACCAGCAAGTCTCTTTACTCATTCCGTAATGCATCACCCCGCAACTAACTCATTAGTCACATTGCTTGCAAGGCCTATAGTGATGTGCATTACCGAGAGGGCCCAGAGATACCTCTCCGACAATTGGAGTGACAAATCCTAATCTCGATCTATGCCAACTCAACAAACACCATCGGAGACACCTGTAGAGCACCTTTATAATCACCCAGTTACGTTGTGACGTTTGGTAGCACACTAAGTGTTCCTCCGGTATTCGGGAGTTGCATAATCTCATAGTCATAGGAACATGTATAAGTCATGAAGAAAGCAATAGCAAATAAACTAAACGATCAAGTGCTAGGCTAACGGAATGGGTCAAATCAATCACATCATTCTCCAATGATGTGATCCCGTTAATCAAATGACAACTCATGTCTATGGCTAGGAAACTTAACCATCTTTGATTCAACGAGCTAGTCAAGTAGAGGCATACTAGTACACTCTGTTTGACTATGTATTCACACATGTATTAAGTTTCCGGTTAATACAATTCTAGCATGAATAATAAACATTTATCATGATATAAGGAAATATAAATAACAACTTTATTATTGCCTCTAGGGCATATTTCCTTCATGTAAGACATATCACATGTAGGTAAAGGGAAGGGTTTGGATAAGGCAAACACAATGGGGACGCAAAGATTTTTAGCGTGGGTCCGATAGATGGTGCTATCGTACATCCACGTTGATGGAGACTTCAACCCACGAAGGGTAATGGCTGCGCATGAAGGGTCCACGAAGAAGCAACCTTGTCTATCCCACCATGACCATCGCCCATGAAGGACTTGCCTCACTCGGGTAGATCTTCACGAAGTAGGCGATGTCCCTGCTCTTACAAGCTTCTTGGTTCAACTCCACATCATGTCAGAGGCTCCCAAGCGACACCTAACCAATCTAGGAGACACCACTCTCCAAAAGGTAATAGACGGTGTGTTGATGATGAACTCCTTGCTCTTGTGCTTCAAATGATAGTCTCCCCGACACTCAACTTTCTGTCACAGATTTGGCTATGGTGGAAGAACGATTTGAGTGGAAATCAACTTGGGGAAGGCTAGAAATCAAGGTTATAATGGTAGGAATGTAAACTCTTGATCTCAACACATGAGTAGGTGGTTCTCTCTCAGAAAATGAATGGTGGAAGTGTAGGCACGTTCTAATGTCTCTCCTCAATGAGGAAGAAGGGTTGGAGGGGTATATATAGCCTCCACACAAAATCCAACCGTTACACACTTTTGACCCAACTCGGTGGCACTAATCAGAAATCTCGGTGGCACAGATCTGTGTAAAAATATGAACATTAGGAATCTTGGTGAGACCGACGGAAACAACTCAGAGGGACCGATGTGCAAGGGAAAACCTCGTCTTGGTGGCACCGATTGCATCATCTTGTTGGGACCAAAGTGAAGCAACAAGGCAACAGAGAGTTGGTCAGGCCACCTCGGTGGGACCGGTATCAATTCTCGGTGGGACCGAAATAATTGCAACTAGCAACAGAGAGCTGGCAAGGCCATCTCGATGGGACCAAGATCCATATCGGTGGATCCAATTTGTTAGAGTTTTGGCAGTGGCTAAGTCCAGATGAACTCGGCGGCTCCGGATAGGAAATTTTGGTGGGGTCGAGTTGGAATGTAGGGTTTGGACATATTTGGATGGAGAAAGTGGTTGAGGATTTTGGAGCAATATCACTAAGCCCTTTGAGCAAAAAGATCATTAAGCAATACCTCATCCCCTTTTAATAGTATTGGATTTCCAACACTACAAAAAAAAGACACATCCGTGACATTTTGGGCCGAACGAATTTTTTTCTGTCATGCTTATGACACTTCTATGACGATAATTGTGACAAAACTCGGTATCATCATAGATGTGGTGGGCTCCTACTTGTATGACAAAAAATCATGACAGAAAATGGGCTTTTCATCCTAGGTGGGCTGGAGACGCAACTGCATGACATTCTTTGGGTCATCCATGACGAAAAATAGTGGTAGAAGCGAGGGAGAGGAAATATCGCGGAGTTCCCAGTTATGGTGGGTGATCGGGGCCGAGCGAAGCACTATGGTTTGCTCGTTTCTCGCATGTACGCGCGTGTGTGTGAGGCGTTGGTTAACTAAACCTGGAGCGATCGCACATTACTGAACCCGAGTGATCGATCCCTTGGCTGTTAACTGAACCCGAGCGATTCACTCGCTGCTGACTGAACCCGAGCAATTCCTTCGCTGCTGCTGCTAACTGAACCTGAGCAATCAATCACTGCTGCTGCTTACTGAAGCCGATCGAGCCCCCATGCGAGACGTAGCTAGCCAGTGTTGGGTTGCCTCTCGATGAACAGTGACCGTTGCTACCGTGCGCGCGGTACGTAGAACGAGTCGAGACGTGGTGAGTCGAGCCGGTTGGTTGGCTGTGGATGAACAGTTCCCGGTGGGGGTTGGATGAACAGGACCCTGTGGTAGTAGGCCGTTGCTGCTGGATGAACAGGACCCCCGAGGAGGCCGCCGCACCCCAGCCGGTTGGGGGTGGATGAACAGGACCCCGTGGAGGCTCTATGAATAGCAGCCGGTGGAGGCCAGATGAACAGTAGTTGTGGGTGAACAGTAGCCCGTGGAGGGTGGAGGAGGTCGACGGTGGATGAACAGTAGCCCATGGAGGCTGAAGTGAGGCAGTAGATGGTGGATGAACATGACCCCGTTTCGACCGTAGGCGCTCCAACACAAGTCCGTTTCCTCCGTTTTGTGGTACGCCACACCCCTCCCGATCAACAGGACCTCGTTTCGACCGTAGGCACTCGAACACAAGTCCGTTTCCTCCGTTTTGCGATACGCCAGACCCCTCCCGATGAACAGGATCCCGTTTTGACCGTGGCTGGTCGAACACAAGGTCGTTTCCTTCGTACTGTGGTACGCCAGGCCCCGTTTTGGCTGTTCCGTCCAAGCCGGTTGGCTCCCGTTGAACAGGACGCATTCTGACCCAGTCGGTTGCCTCCCGATGAATAGGACGCTGTTTCTCCATTCCGACCCAGCTGGTTCGCTGCCGATGAACAGGACACGTTGCTGCCGTCCGTTGCCTCTCCATGTACACAAGCCCTGGCTCGTCATATATGCGCGAGTATGCGCTCGAGACCCCGCCGTATGACGTACGTGGCCGTATTTTTGCCCTGTGGCTGTACGTACGTGTACAGGACTTAGACGGACTGCGTGAACTGCTATGTCTGGGTGCTCTACAACTGACACGTGCGCTACTTACTCGGCCACGGTTCATACTTGGAAGAGACCGATCGACCAGTATGTACGTACACGTTCGCGACCAGACAGACAACGCTACTACGCTTTTGACCGGGTGGGTCCCAGCGTCAGGGAGGATAAGGACGCACTTCCTTGTGTGCGAAGATATAGCTTGCTCGGTCCCACTTGTCAGGGGAGGAATCATTGTTTATTTTGCGAGTAATAAGGAGGCACTTCCTTGTGTTCGAAGATGTAGCTGGTGGGGTCCAGCTGTCAGCCTCACCGCCTAAAGTCCTCTTCCGATGGCTGTCTTTTGACCAAGTTGACCACGCGCGCCGAGAGCACCAAGGCGTGGACGACGGCGAGGCCTAGGAAGGGAACGACGCGGAGCCGGGGAAGACGCGGCAGTGGATGCCCACGCGGAGGGGAGTACGTGGGTTGACTGCTTCGGCTGCGGTGTGAGGCTGCCGTCGCCGAGAATAACAGGAGGTGTGGGTGAGTATAGAGGGATGGCATGGCCAGCGGTGGCAGCACAGCGGACACGGGAGGCAGGAGCAGGCGGCACGGCCGGCGCTGGTTTGGGCGGCTGGAGCAAGAAGACTAGAGGTTGAAGAAGCACGACGGCCGTTGGATGGACATCGTACGGTCACTGCAGCTAGAATCATTTATATTGACTAAGTTGACAAAGCCCTTGGTACGCGTCAACTTAGTAGGCCCACAGGTCAGCCTCCGAAACGGTGCGCCCCAGATGTCAGGGGGAGGAATCATTTTTTGGGCGGCTGAAGCAAGAATATCTGAGATTGAAGAAGAAGCACGACATCCATTGGATTGACATCCAACGGCCACAGCTGCTAGAACCGTGTGTTGACTATAAGTTGACAAAACCTTGCATACGCGTCAACTTAGTTTTTTTAGGGGACGCGTCAACTTAGTAGGCCCACAAGTGTGTGGCAGAGAACATATAGCCCATTTGCGATTTGTAAGAATGTACAACCCATTTTTTAATTCTAATGGAATTTACTACAGCCCATTTACAGTTTGTTAAAAGTACAGCCCATTTTCTAGCTAGACAACGATTAATAATTTCAACCAACCGCTCAAAACAGAATTCAATAAAATTTCCCACATTTTGATGGGATCCGAAATATTTTTATCCCGAAATTTCTAGTCAGATTAAATATAATTTCAAAATAAATTTGTATTACGTAAAAATCCAACGAAATATTGCCCGCGCAACAAGTAATGAAATTAAAATTTCAAAATCCAAAAATAATATTTTTTAAACTAATTACGTGTTTGGTGCATTTTTTATAGTTACTGCCCAGTTTTTATAATTACATCCCATTTATTATTTCTTAAAGCCCATTTTCTTGTTAAGCCTAATGCATCCCTCCTAGGAAAGATTTGCAGCCCAGCGGGGCGGAGAATAACAAGTTGACCCAGATATTGTGTACAACTGTCGGCCCAGTTGCATTGCTGATGTTCAAAAAAAGGCATGTGTAGTACAGTACAACTTTACATGGCTACTCAGCCCACATTCAGCGACGCCGGAAAGGCCCAAACAAGGCTTCTATACAACTTTTTGAAGTCACTGAGCTCAATAAATAACTTAAGAAAAAAGTTAGAGTATAGTGGAACCTAATTAAAAGCTGTCACGAGCAAAGAAATAATTCAACGGGTCCCACTTGTGTGTGTTGTGTTTGTGTGTGTGTGAGAGAGAGAGACCCATCGGTCGATGCTCGTAAATACATCTTTCAGCCATATGCATTGCTGATGCTCAGTAAAAACTTATATAGTTGACACAATCATATAGAACATCATAGCACACTGAACTTGCATACAAAAATTTCTCGCAGGCGGCACAATCAGGGTGGAAGCAGTGGATCGCTACGGGTAGGGCTATGTTGAAACCAACGAACTCGTACATAACGGTTCATCGTCTTTATCAATGACGGGGAAATATCTTGAATGTTGTGCAAAGAAAACAGACAGACAACACAATAAGTTCTGCTAGCACATTAAGTTGACGTACAACCCTTTCTAAAAAAGTTCAAGTACAAAAACAGAACAGATCACAATCAAATGTACTGGCACATCAGTGCTTCACACCCATAGCTCGGATTTAACTAGTATCTGACAAGATTCAGATGTTACCTCAAATTAGAGCACATCCAGGCAGCCAGCCCTGCCTCTTCTCCCAAAGAAGCAGTGGCCTCCGCCGCGCGATGGAGTAGGCCCTGTGCCATCCATCGTTCCGAGCAACACGGGGAAAGTCTGACGTTGACTCCTGCAATGGACGTCATCGACGGACCCTGGCACCAGCGGCGGCGGCAGGACTTCGATTGATGGATTGACCACTTCTTCGACATGCACGAACACTCGATACAGGTACATCCCTAACGTGGTCCGCGGCGGCCTTGGTGGCGACGAATAGTACAACCCCGGTTCCTGCACCGGTATCTCAACACCAATCACCTTCGGTATGGTGGACGGCTTCTTCATCCATGCCATAACCGTCAGAGCCCAGCTGTCTGGAGGAACAAACATACTTACGAGCTCACCTCCAAGGTCGTTGATAAGCTCATTCATGGACTCGCTGTTCCAAGCACGTCGAGGCATGCCGTGGAAGGTAAGCTTTGTTAAAAACTCAAGCTCAGAGGGCACCGAGCCCCATCCTGGGTGCCACCGATCAAAGCTCACCAGCGCGCCATCGCAGAACAAACGCCGGGAAGATTCGAACACACGACTGCAGTCGAAAGTTGTCCGGAACCTGACGAAGAAATCAGCCGGTGGCGGACAGACTTCGACGAGCAAGTCACTTATTTGGATGCCGTGCGCAATGCCAAGAGCTTTGACAAGGTCGTCCGGCGAGACGGGAGGCCGGTCGCCGTTGATGGTTACCATCAGCACTTTGCCGGCAAACTGGTCGTCAAGCGCCGCCATGCCACTGTTGAGTGACAGCACGCAGCGCCCGAAGGTAGGACGGACCTCGGGATCTCCGGCTCGGAGATCCGCGTTGGTCGGTGACATGATAGTGCGCTTGAGTACAGGGAGTACGGGAGGGGGATTTGGGGGAACTGGAGTAGGAATCGAGATTCCAGAGGTGGGGAGGGGCGGGAGATTGGGGATGAAAAGGTAGCATGAATTTCGAACACGCGCCAATATGCTCTCGGCGCGCAAGCGCACGAAAACACCGGTGGCGCCCACATGTCGGCCTAAGAGTCCCTATTCTTTCTTTTTTGAGAGCCCGACCTTTTTTTGAGGATCTTTTGAGTGCCCGGCCTGAGAGTCATATGACATGCTTGGCGTTGCGTTACTACTCGGCCCATATTCAACGACACCTCACTGGCCCAAACAAGTGTACATCATCGAAAAGACACTGAGCTCAAATTATAACTTGAAAAAAGGAGATATACTCTGAACACTGGAGAATGGTGATGCCCTCATTTAGCCCACCAGCAGTTCGAGACAATAAACAGTTCGAAACAACGATATATACAACATTCAAACACTGACTAGTGACTACTACTGACATAAACAGCAAGACATGATAGTTCATAAGAAGTCTTGCTACACCACCAAAACGCACCCATCTGCAGCGCTCAGACTCTCGTGATCCAGACGAGAATGACATTCTAAATAGAGGCAACTATTACATAGTAAGAGTGACATAGACGAGGATGACCAAATGACAAGGAATATGCATAACAAAAGAGAGAACTACCCATCCAGAACAAGCAGCAAAGACAACAAGTCATTCGAAGAGGGATGATCCAACACCATCATAATTTGCAGCCCCGCTTCAGCGACCAGTGATCCGGAGACACCAGTACTCCACCCTTTCGACGCAACAGCCCAATTACCTATCAACCTGAAGGCTTGAACCACATCACTGCCTGTCGGACTTGAGACATCCAAGGATCAAAGTTAATCCAGATGCCTTTGTCATTCTCACCTTCTTTTGGCTGCAGGCTGTATCGTTGACAATCAGGGGAGTTTGCTCCCGAAGTCCTAGGGCTCGCCGTGTAGACACAGTTTTCCATAGCAAACAGAGCCTCTCTGCCATCAAGGTCCTTGCCAACGGTGATCTCCTGGTTAATCGGATAATTGAGTCCGAGAAACAGAGAGTGTGAACCAAGGCTGTTTACCCGCCTCCAACTCAAAAATCCTGAAGGCCCCAACAAGCTGGTATCCTGCTCATAGACGTAACAGCCACTGTCCGGATACTCACGTATTTCACGGTGCTTGTATACAGTGGGGTTTTTGCAATATAACTTTTCCGGCTCATGTGTCCGAATGATCATCAGTCTTTTGCCGTCGTCTGATCGAGCGAGGAACCAGTTGTGCTTCCCTGTTTTTGGCAAAGGTGGTGTGATTACAAAGGGCAGTAACTGTAGGGACACTGCATCATATCAAAAAGGACAGGCATTGTTAATGTAAGATCAGCATTGTTCAGAGTATGAGTAGGATAATGCAAGAAACAACATTGATATGTCCCTGTTGGAACTGGGAGGAAAATACAGGGAAATGTATACTGGGTTCGAAAATATAGAAGTGCCATGCATGGTTATACTCATGTTATCTCGCAATCGATTCTTCACAGGAAACTACCATGTCATGCATGTTATGTAATCATGTTCTGTCCTCACAAACAAATTCTTCAAGGAAACTAACAGACCATGCATTGTTATATACTCATGTTCTGTGGGCAAAATTTTTGTGAGGATATTATTCTAGCCATTGATTGCTGAAGGGCGAATATAGGTATGTACACATGGTAAGCATTACAGGATTTCACTACTTCCAAATATAGAGTTCTCCATATGCACATTTACTTCCCTAATGTATGGTTAGATGAAACCAACAGTGTGATGCATGTTTCTACATCATGAAAATGAGGAAACTAACATGGCCATTGATACACACTCATATTTAGTAGTATATAGATTACTATAAAATAAGGAGAATATCCATATCTTCCTAACCGTTTGATTATTCAGGGGTACAAATTGGCTGTAATGACATGGTCACAATCGCATGAATTAACTCATTCCAAATATAGCTGATTTACGGCGTCTCTAATACATTGCCATAGTTCTACTCAAATTCTGCTCAAACTAGGATATGCCAATCATCACAAAAAGTTCAAACAGTGTCATGGCGTCATCATTAACATCAGACGGAAACAACTTACACGCGCCGTCCCAGCAATACGTGGTGCCATCTGCTTTGTCGATCGCGTAGATGATGCCATTGTGTTCAATAGCATCACAGAAGTGTGTATCAGCTTTGACGATCCACTGCAAGGTGAGCTGTCTCCAGCTAAAGAAGGCACCGTCGGAAAGATAGGCGAGTTCGCGGTCGAACAAGGCAATTAGCTTGAAGTCTGCGTAATTCGCATCTCGTGTGGGCACTTGGCAGATTACAATCTTCTGCAAAACAAGGTGCGTCCAACTGACTTCGTAATCTAGATGACTTGGACCACGACGGTAAAACCCTATATAATCCAACATAGGAAGGATAATCTCATGGGAGGTGTGGAAGTTCACGAGCACCAACTTTTTCCGGTCTTGTCTGACGGCAGCCATCCAGTGGGAGCTCATGCCGACCTAGTACATACCTGCCAAGAAGTTTCAGGTGATGGTGATTGGATCGAAGTCGAGGGAAATGATGTATGGCGACCCACTACATACCTGCAAAGAAGTTTTGGCTAATGGAGGTCGGATTGAAGTCGAGGGGCATGCTGGATGCCTCTGTATCATGGTGAGCAAATCTTGCAAGACCAGATAGCAGCAAGCAAGGTGTCTTAAAAATCTTAGGCCTCGCTTCGACGATGGCCGTGTGCATGTCCCTCATGCAGCCAGCCGCATGGCACTCAACATATCCATACACGAACAACAGTGGTCGAGGATGTCACTGGGGAGATTGCTCCAATCGCGGCTCATATGGATGCTGCACGGTTCGCGTTCGGCCATGGTGGAGTTTAGAAGGTGGGGTCTTTGGGGGCTTGATTTACGGGGGAGAAGGCTCTCGGTGCTGGAGCGGCTAGCGAGGGAATAGTGGTACTAGGGGAGGCGAGCGAGGCGAAGGTACGCGGGGGCACAGTGAGATGATGAAGAGTGACCTCAGGATATCCGGTGAGATGGAGATGGAGATGGAGTGATGCTAGGGGAGAGGAAGATGAGGCGAGGCATGCTATACAACGGCGGTGACAGTGACTGCACAGTGCACATGGTGAGGCTGACTTTGGTAACCCGGACACGTCGCCTGGACTGGTGTCACCTCGGGTGCAGGGTCTTGTTACTTCACTGTGAGGATCAGATGAATAATATTTTGACCATCAAGTGTACCACGGTTGTACTACTGGTAGTAGTAGGAGTAGTAGGAACATGAGTAGTACTCCCATGCTAGCATGCCTCTGGGTTCACTTCATCCTCCAGGTATTATCCATATTGCGAGCAAAACCAAATTCTCGTGCATGCGGAAGCGCGAAGAAGGCTTTTTCTTTTTTGAGGATAACCGCATACTTATTCCTTAACTAGAGAATGTTGTGTCTCCCACGCACGCGCCAATATCCATTCGAACCAGCTACGACACATTTTTTATCCGTTTGCATAGGTCCCACCTGTCAGGAGGGGTGCAGAAATAAAAAGGAATCATAAAATGTCTCGCCACGGTGATTCGAAAGAGTGACCTCAACTAGCCATTGGCACATGTAGCGCTAGAAGGATGGGCACGTACACGGACAGGTACCACTCCTCAGTCTACCCGCATAGCCTTTTCGTTTAGTCTACCTAGTCGTCTAATGAACTGCTTGTAGGCCACTTCTCCCATTTACTTCTCTATCGGGAACCGATTTTCCTCGGCTTCTTCACCTCTCCTTCATCTTCATTTGCATCCAAACCACACTGCATTCACATTGTTTTAACATCTTCACATCCTCCTGGAGTAATTCCGAAGCCCCTTTAATTAAGCATCTTCTTCAGTTAGACTAGCCATCTAATCCTAATTCTCCAAACCATAGCCCTCCGGCCCAGCGGCAAATGGTGAAAGAGATCCAGATGCAGGTTTTTAGCGTCCAACATGTCCTCGTCGAAGGCTCATTGAGCGTAGTTTCCACAGTCACCGACCACCGAAGGGTTGTTCAGAAGTGGATCAACAATGTACCCAACTCCCTCCAAAAGGTGGAGATGAAGGTCATCGGTCTCGACGCAGAGTACATGGAGCGTGCTACTGGGAAGATCCAACGCGCCGCCGGCCTTCAGTTGTGCCTCGAAGATGATGTTTTGGTGTACCACATCATACACGCGCCCTCCATACTAGGTGAGCTTCACGATTTCTTGTGTTGGGAGTACATATACTTCTGTGGGACAACCATCACAGGGGACAAACAGAAGTTGGAGCTGTACAACCTTGATTTGAAAAGCATCGCTGACGTACAAACCAAAATAAAAATTCCTGTAGAAGATTGTGATAAACCGACACCATCCCTATTCGACGTAGCAAATTTTGTGCTCGGAACAAATCTTCAGAAGGGTGACGAGACGCTGGCATTAAGGTCGTCTGGATGGGAGAATTATCCCTTGACGTACGAGCGGATAAAATATGCTGCCCTCGATGCCCGTGTGAGTTTCGAGATAGCTGCAAGGTCCAGAGAGCTTGTTGCGAAGCCGTCTCCCACAGAAAATGAGAAAGAAGAAGAAGAAGAAGAAGAAGAAGAAGCTGCACCAGCAGCAGGGCATTATGGATGGATGAACTATTTCCTCTCTTGTAAAAAAATATTCCTCTCTGTGTATATAGATGGACTATTTCGATGGTGTGCATGTCTTTGGAACAAGTAGTAGCGTGGGTCCGCTTGACTATAAGGAACTATTTATCCGCCTAGCTTTCTCTACTACTCCTTCCAGTGATCGGTATGCAATGCATGTGTCCGTAGACATGACAGCTTGTCCATGGAAGTTCAACTACAACGACCATCGCATTTCATCCACTGCCACTCGCGATTCCCACGACGCCGCTCCAACCCATGGCACCACGTCCCCCGACGTGCGCCTCACCCCTCTCGGTCGCACCGCCGCTCTGCCTTTGTGTGCATGACATCTGGGCCACCTAAAATGCGGCGAGCATCAAGTTTCTACCACAGCCACATGCGATTCCCACGAGGCCGCTCGAACCCATGACACCACATGTCCCCCGACCTGCGGCTCACCCCTCTCGGCCCCACTGCCCCTCTGCCTTCGGGAGCATTACATGTGGACCAGCCACCTATCGGGTCCACATGTTATTGAGTCAAAGGCAGGTGTAGTAAGGCGTTGAAGCTCAGTACCGAGGGCCCCGAGAGGGAAATGTAACTCCTGCGCCAGGCCTTGTGGTGCTACCGCTGCACGAAGTCGTGCCAAACTCAAGAGTTGTTCTTACTATACATGCACACAATGATTTAATGGACATTGTAATCTCAACATGTGATGGGGAGCTCTAAATTTGAATTTGAAACTTATAAAACAAAAAAATTTCAAAACAAATAAACTGGAAGAGAGGGAGTATACCGTAGGATGTGTCCCGTATGAAACAAGTCCCCTGGTTTGTCACCGCGAAGATGCGGTTAGAAAGGAGCACAACATCTTTGTACTCGTACGGCAACAAATCGGCCGCAGATAGCATGGTCCACCTTTGACCGCCATGTGCAAGGTTTGTGAAAGAAATCGCGATGTCGAACACCTTGATGGAGTGTAATTTTGATCCACGGACGACCTTATGGGGGCTTCCATGATTGCTATCTTCTTCAATCTCACCGTGGTTCCATCGTACCAATTCAGGCGGTGGTCCGTTGCATGGCTGATCCCAATGTTGGACAAAGGTTCTACGGGAATGGTGTCACCATTGTAAATGTTGTGAAAATTGATGTTGGTACCCTCCCGTACATATGCAAGCCAATCTCCACTCGCACCGAGCCTAACCTGTGAAACAGTGGGCAGGGGGAGAATTAGGAAATGGACACGGAAGTAGTCTTTAGAATGCATTTACTACGTGATCAAACTCATCTTACCCGCTCATCGGACAAAATCTGAGTGCCCCTCAACGTCGGCATCTCAAGGGGCATCAACTTGCAACTATGGCCACTCCGCGCTGGAGAGACCCCCAAGGAAATCCACGTGCGTTGCACGGAACATCAAGATGCATTTGTATGAGTAGTTTATCTTGTGAGAGAAAAGGATGAACGAGGGAAGACCTTATTTGCAAATGTGGAAAGGGGTGTAGGTATCTTTCTGCAAAATTGCCATAGTTTTCTTCCTATCCGTCAGATATAAATCGGACGGCCTATATTGCAGGATGGCAGGCACACCATCATCACCAACTCTTTTTTTATAAGAGTTGTAGACTAGCAAGATGCTCATGCGTTGCACGGAACATCAAGATGCATTTGTATGAGTAGTTTATCTTGTGGGAGAAAAGGATGAACAAGGGAAGGCCTTATTTGCAAATGTGGTGAGGGGTGTGTGTATCTTTTTGCAAAATTGCCATAGTTTCCTTCCTATCCGTCAGATATAAATCGGACGGCCTATACTCCAGGATGGCAGGCACACCAACATCAACAACTTTGTTTTTATAAGAGTAGAGTAGAGATAGAGATAGAGACTACTACTACCAATGTGCTGGCCCGTGCGTCGCAATGGATCCAAAGTAGTAGAATAATACTTGTTCACGGGCTTGAAATATAAACACTCTAGTTTTGATATACATAGATCAGTAAAAATAAATCATGCTTCGCTGAAAATATATTCCTTGGGCTGTTTTCATGAGGTGAGGGACGGTTGTGGCTGGTTTGAAGATAACAGGTTTAAAAAAAATTTGGAGATGTTTTTTTACATTTTTTAGCATGGCACGACATCCGGTGCACCTAAGCGTCTGAAAAAAATTGAGTTTGGGTTGGTCGGACACCCTGCGGCAAGATGCCCGTGTGGGCTTCTTCTATAACTAGCAAGATGCCCGTGCATTGCAGGGAACATCAAGATGCATTTTTTTTACAAAACACCTGTTGTGATTGACCCTTGCAGGAGTAATCCCATGTGTAAAAACTAATGATATCTCGAGAATTTTATCAAAAAAATGGTATCTTTGGAACAAGTTTTCTCTACTATTGCTCCTTGCAGTGAGCGGTATGCAATGCATGTGTCAGCAGACATGACAACTTGTCCATGGAAGTTGAACCACGGCGACCATCATGTTTCTTGTTTCTACCACTGCCACACCCGCATGTGATTCCCACGACGCCGCTCCAACCCACGACACGACGTTCCCCATGTGCGCCTCATCCCTCTCGGCCCCACCGCTCCTCTGCCTTTGTGTGCATGACATGCGGGCCAGCTGAACTGCGACGACCATCAACTTTCTACCATAGCCACACCCGATTGGAAGCGGTTTGCCTGCTCTACTCCTGTGCTCCGATCCGTACTCCCGCACCATCGAATTTTCATCCAGCGGCTGTGACGCATTTTGTCTCGGGCATCAAACCGCAACTGGAGTACTTCTTTACTACAGGTAGTACCTGCCGGTGTGGCCATCTACGCCTCATAAGGCCCCGACGCCCAGCTGTGGCACCCTCGTCACGGCCACGCCACCACCGGCCGGTTCATCTCGAACGAGTGAGTTGTGAACCACGCCACCACCATGAGAATGACATGTGGGCTAGCCGCATTTAAGGTCCACATGCCATTGACTCATAGGCCGGTGCACTAAGCCACTGAACCTCGGTCCCGTGGGCCCCGAGAGGGAAATCTAACTCCTGCGGCAGGCCTTGTGGTGCTCCCGCAGTACGAGCTCGTGCCAAACCTGGAATTTGTTTCTTACTACTACCAATGTGCCGGCCCGTGCATTGCAATGGATCCAAAGTACATCTATTTAGTGGAGTGCACTCTAAACACATTATCTATTTATTTTTCTCTAACCTTTCATAGCCATGCAACCAAGCCACATAAGCTTCATGGGTGCCCCCCACATCATATTATTCATACTACGTTGACTGAAAAAAAGATAAATCACCCAAAACAAGATCTTCCCGTTTTTTGTTCCTACGATGTTGTGCCGTGCACGTACCTAGTTGTATAGTGGTAGTAGTAGTTGTAGTACAAACTTAGTACTAGTAGGAGTAGTAGTACGGAATGCTCCTACTCTATCAACGAGCCCCATCTGACACCAAATTTCTTGGCTTCCATGCTACAGCTAGATCTTCCCCTCGTTTCTGTTCCAACCCGGCGGGCGGGGTGCGGTTTGCCAATAGTCGGTTTGCTCAACGGCGGTCCCACATGAAAGTTAAAATGCTAGGCAACACGCCTTCCCTAGCTATGTGGCGTGCCGGACGGGCCGTGGAGTACTCCCGATTCCCGGGCGTGTGGGGGTGCGACACGAACGCGGCAGGCCTTTTCCTTTTACTAGCAATGTGCCCGTGCATTGCGACGGATCCAAAGTAGTAGAATAGTAGTACTTGTTCACAAACTTGAAAGAAATCACTATTGTTTTTATATACATATATACCACTAAAATATATTACTTTTCACTCAAAATATATTTCTCAGGCTGTTTTGATGAGGTGAGGGAGGGATGTGGTTGCTTTCAAGATAATAAGGGGTTTTCTGCAAATTGGAGCAGAGAAGTGGGCTATTGTTGCAAAAATGCCACAACTTACCTCACAGCCGTTAGATGCAGATCTAATGGTCAGAAACGACGGATGGCAGACACACCACCATCACCAACTGAGTCTTTTATAGGAGTAGGAGTAGAGAAACATGTATAAATTGTAACATTTGGTTCTGCTCCTTGGCACGATCGATAGATAGAAATAACGATTGGAAACGCTAGGGCGGGGCTATTTCCGCCAGATAAGCAGGGTACATAGTAGCTAGGTTGGCGCATCGTCGGTTTGGTCACATGCGGTCCGACATGTTCTAGTGTTTCTAGCAAGATGCCCGTGCGTTGCACGAAGTTGATGGAAAAGGTAAGCATAACTTATAAATTGACGGATGGAGTACTAGTTACAGTGATGCATATAATTAAGCAAAGGGATCGCACATGTCGGTATTGACTGGAACGAGAATGCAATAGCACAATAAGAATTAAGGCCACGATGATGCGATCGCAGTGGTGGTTACAGGAGGCAAGAAGAAAGATGCATCCATCAACGTACGACCTCCTCCTCCTCAACTTAATGCGCCGGGCCACCAACCGGCGGCTAAGGAGCGGCGGCTTTTGTGGCGAGGTCAAGGTGCTTCTCAACAAAGGCATCCAAGGCTTCCAGCAGGTTGAGGAAGGCCAACGTCGTAGCGTCCTCACTGGCCTTGCAGATACCTATGTACATGATTTTTTCGTACACGTGGATGTGTGGGTCGACAAATTCATGCAGGGCGAGCCGCCTCGCGGCGAGCGCGACCTCCAGGTGGACATTCTTCGTGGCATCGGCGGGCAGTCACAGGGGCACCAGTGCTTGAAAGAGGTTCCGACCATGGACGACGATTAGGGTGGCAGGCAATGAGAAGCCCGGCCGCGCGAGCTGGAGGAGTACGGCGATGTCGTCTGCGAGCTTCTTGAGGATGGTGAACTTGTTGGTGGTGGCAACAATCATCTGGTCCAACTGAGAGTCTTAGTTGGTGTCGACGGCGGCCATCCACCAGCCGGTCACCAACACCGTCTGGAGACGATCCTCGGTGCCATGCCGTAGGCCGGCGTCATGGACCATCTGGCATAGCCACTGGCCGCTCGCACGCATCACCGCCATGGGTCTGGAGTGAGCACTTTTGCGCTTAGTGTAGGTGCTTAGGCAAATGCTTAGGTGCGTACGATGTGGTAGATGCATTGGAATGGAGGGGTGCCTTTATATGAGTGCAAACTGCATTGCATTCACATCGTGCAGCCTCTTTTCCCGGTCCTCCTCCCATTACTTCCCTCATGCATTCACCATGCTAATTGAAGGAGGATGCATCATTGGCCGTTCAATATTTCGGGAACTGCTACCCCCTCCCTCGTCTGCATTAAATCCATATCGGGAACTGCGCCGCCTGCTGTCAAATCGAATAGTACTGCACCGCCCGCTGCATGCCCGGCTGAACACGCCTCCTCGCCTCCATCAAACGCCTCTGTTAAACCCACATGCAAACCGAGAAACCTACTCCGGCCACACGTCCGTTCATGAGCGGGCCGGAATTAAACGCAACGCCGGCCGAGCTCCTCCCGTCCGCTCTCAGTTTAAACGAGGCCAGACGCCGGCCAATCTCCTACCGTCTGCCCTCTATTTAAACGAGGCCAGACAGACAGCAGGCAAAAATTGCACCCCTCCGCCGCTCCCCATCTCCTCCTTCACCATTTTCTCCTCTCTTCCGATGGCTTCTGAGGAGCCATCTCCGGCATACTACCCGGCTGGGTGGCCCGGCGAGCCCTCCGGACACGGGTGAGGCCGCTCGGTGCTTCACCAACCTCGCTTGGCCCGACGGAGCTAGTTGCCGCCCCAAGCCTATGCGTGGTTCAGCAACTCGCTGCTCCAGTTCAGCTCGATGAGGAGTGGCGAGTTGCTCCATGCCAGCACGGCGGCGAGCACGCCGGTATGGGCGTCGTCGCTGCCGCGTCGTACCGCGCCACCAGTGTCTGTGGTGGCCGCGCCTCCCATGTCTGTGGGCGCGCCTCCTGTGCCTACGGCAGCGCCATGCAGGTAGAGACACAAGCCGGGTGCATGGAGAGCGACGAGTCGGTGGCCAGCTTCTCCGTGTCCGCCGCCATCATCGAGGAGAAGTAGAACACGGGAGGCCGCCGCCACTTGGGTCCCATGAAGGCCACCGCCGAGGCGACGACTGCGCATTCAGGTGGTTTCTTTGCTGCTTCGTCTCTTCCGAGGACCTTCGTCGACCCCTCAAGTGTCTACCGAATATGAGGAAGACAAAGGGATCCGCAGGCGGCCATTTAGATTAGGTACTCCCTCTCTGGCTGGCGGGAAATATTTGTTCTAAGAATGGATAAATTGGATGTATCTATAACTAAAATAAGTCTAGGACAAGTATTTCCGGACGGAGGGAGTATTAATTATACCAAGAGAGCCAGATTAACACCGCTTAGTTCATGTAAATGTAATGAAATCCATCATGTTTATATGAAGATCCGGCTTTTTTATACGAAATCCTTCATTCTTATATGAAATTAGTCCGTGTTTGCACGAATTTCATCTAGTTGGTTAGAGTTGTGAAAATGTATGCCGCTGGCGTTTGATGTCGTCCTCCGCAGAAGGAAGCGGGAGGAAATTTGCCGGCTGTCGTTGGAGATGCTCTTATGCTAGAAATAATAGTCACATCCAATCCATTTGAGTTAATTGCATGTATGATTCTCCCTCTATAAAAATTTAATTGCATGTACAGTGTACACGTGACTTGCAAGGTGGCTACAACTTCATACAGAAAGTTAAAAAGAAACAAGTCCATCATTAATCTTGTATTTTAAGTACTCTGTGGGTTCCACTGTCAGTATAGTAGCGAAATAGGTATATATTAAATAAGTAATATATAATATAAAAATCTAAAGTTAAAGACAGAATTCGAACTCAGGTCATCGCGTTGCGAGCATCCGGCGCTAACCAGTGCAGCACAATTTTGTTGTGGACCATGCTGGAGATATATCTCCATGTCTACTCTTATACTCCCTCCGTTCCTAAATATTTGTCTTTTTTAAATTTCAAATGGATACCACATACGGATGTGTATGTAGACATATTTTAGAGTGTAGATTCACTCATTTTGCTCTGTAAGTAGTCACTTGTTGAAATCTCTAAAAAGATAAATATTTAGGAACAGAGGGAGTAGAAAACAGAGTTGGTGATGATGGTGTGCGTGCCATCCTGCAATATAGGCCGTTGGATTTATATCTAACGGATAGGAAGGAAACTATGAAAATTTTGCAAAAAGATACCCACACCCCTCTCCACATTTGCAAATAAGGCCTTCCCTCATTCATCCTTTTCTCTCACAACATAAACTACTCATACAAATGGATCTTGATGTTCCGTGCAACGCACGGGCATCTAGCTAGTTTCTTTTAAAATAGTTACTGCGATAATTGGGTTGAAGTGATATATTTTATGTCTGCCCCGAATGATTTCAGATTCACTAGTAGTAACAAAGAAAAGGTTGCCTTGTTAATTAACAGAAAATAGGGCGAAAACTATCACATGAGGCCGGTAAAAACAAGGCACACTGGGTTCAACGTCATCTTCACTACAGCTGTGCGCGCGTGAGAAGTCTACATATCGAGGGGGCTACGTAGAGAAAGACGTATCGAGTGTGTCTGAGCGAGGCAGAGAGAGACAATGTTTGAGAGAGAAACCAATTGACAGATTAAGATCAGATCGAGTTGTCACCCTTCTGCTGTCATTGTTGGGGTGGGGAGGGGGGAGGGAGAGAAAGACGTATCGAGAGTGTGCGCGGTAGGCACAGAGGCACAACTAGCGAGTGTGTGTGCGTATGTGTGTGTGTTTGAGAGAGAAGCAGTAGATAGATTACTATCAAGATCGAGGTGCCACCCTACTCCTTCGGTGTCGGGTAGTGTGTGTGTGTGTGTGTTTGAGAGAGAAGCCAATCGATAGATTAGTATCAAGATCGAGGTGTCACCCTACTCCTTCGGTGCCAGGAAGTGTGTGTGTGTGGGTGTGGGGGGGGGGAGGCAGTGACACTTAGATATCTCTACTCTTATAAAAAACAGAGTTGGTGATGACGGTGTGCCTGCCATCCTGCAATATAGGCCATCCGATTTATATCCGACAGATAGGAAGGAAACTATGGCAATTTTGCAAAAATATACCCACACCCCTCTCCACATTTGGAAATAAGGCCTTCCCTCATTCATCCTTTTCTCCCATAAGATAAACTACTCATGCAAATGCATCTTGATGTTCTGTGCAACGCATGGGCATCTTGCTAGTAGGGAGAAGGAGTTTTTGTGACACATATCTATATTAAGGGATAGGTAGATAGCATGTGTGCGAGGCATACTTAAAGCATCACAGAGATAAACAAACGGTGTGCATGCAAGTACCGGAAAAATGAAGCGAGAAACAATGTCTATGCGCGCAAGCGCGCGCGTGTGTGTGTGTGTGTGTGTGTGAGAGAGAGAGCAAAATCTCAAAACAGAAGGTGCTCTGCTGGAATCCCATTGTATGTATTCATATGGTTCCGGAACTCAAGTTAACCTTAGGCATATGTGTGAGAGACATAATTATACTTTGAGACATTAGTGGTTGTGGGTGGGCGGAATTAAAGGGGTGGGCATGTTCGACAGAGAGAGCGTGTGTGTTTCTATGTGAGAGACTTGTAGGACGGGGTAGAAAGATGAATTCTAACCTTGACGGAGGGAGAGAAATACACGAAGTGCGCGTGTGTGATTCCGATGCCCACGGGGAAATGAGATATGTATGCGTGTGAGAGAGATTGCACAATTCATTCACGTATCACTACCTAGCGATCGTGGACGTGCATCGCTTGAACATAAATCAATATGTACATCGCATCGTGGCCAAAGGTACAATATCGATTCAACGCTATAAAGATTGGACACTCACATATCACATTTTTTCTTTCTAAATAAACCTTTTCAATTGTGCATGCCAAAGTTACAGTGATGTTTCTTCAAACAACCAATGTAGCTATCATGTACATGCACCATTGTTAGTCTTGCATTCAAATTCATTAGTCTTGGATGATTTAAGGTTCTATTATGATGTAATATATGTAATATTCATATATGAATTCAACGGGTACGCAATCTATGAAATGGAGGCTATGTAATCATATGAGGTAACACTTTTAATTAGCGGACTACAATATCCATTTCTTTTGTGGGACTACAATATCCATTTCTTTTTGTGTGCCTCTACACTAACACGTCAATGCATTATGTTTAAAGTAAATAACCAATGGCACTAAATTATCTACTTACACGAGAAATACATAGGCTGAGCGTTTGATCCCTTTTTTGTGAACGCGCCTCTACACCCGTACGATTGGCCGCGCCCGTGTGAACGTCCAAGTTATCGGTTCATCATCCCGAGTTATTGTCTTTTTTCCGGGGTGGACTTCACACCAGTTATTAACTGCTGACGCCTGCCCCGTGTACACAGTCTCGCATGAACTTCCCGCTAGCACGGTCCAAAATTAGTTGAAACTAGATACGAACGATCCCGCGGGCGGCAAAATCTCCCGCCTCCTTCTAAAATTTCCTCCACCTAGTCTTTAGCATGCGAAATTCCCCTTTTGTCCTTGGTGCACGGAGAACAACAGTTACAATACCGCCCTCATCTACATAATAGGTCAGGGCTGCTTTGGTAACTTCCGGTTCCCCCCACCACACGGCAACCCCATTTCCTCTCCCCCTCCCGCAAAAATGACTAACTCCACAGCACCAGAGCATCTTACATCAAGCCATCCCTACTTCATCAGCCTTTCTACCCCTCCCCTCTCGAAACCCTAGACTGCTCATCCACCGGCGAGCCCATTCACTGCCAGCGGCGTCCACCTCTCCGGATCTGCTTCTGCGGCCGCATCTACCCCTCCTACCTCCCCTAGAAACAAGTAGACTGCTCATCCACCACTGTACCACAGCCCATTTAGTGTCGGCCTTGTCCATGGTGCCGGATCTGCTTCGCCGGTACTCTTGTCAACCGTAGCGCATCTGCAGCGGCTCCTTCGTACTCCCCACCGGAGACGCTTCGTCCACACCCCCCGAAGCCGCCCCACTGACGCCCCCGTCGACGGCCTCTGATCCTCTTCGCCGACACCTTCCTCAACCCTACCGGAGCCGCTTCGCCGACACCATCATCAACCCTATCGGAGTAGCTTCGCTACCATTCTCAACCCTAACGGGGCCGCTTTGCCAACTCACAAGTCCACGGCCTCAGATCCACATCGTCGCACCCTTGTCCAACCTATCAGAGCAGCTTCTGACGCCCCGTCCATGGCCGCAGATCTGCATCGTCGACACCATCCTGAACTGAACCACCGACGCCCTCGTCCACGGCCACAGATCCGCTTCGCCTACACTGTAGTCCACCCTACCGGAGCCGCTCCACAAACACCCTATTTCACGGTTCTAGATCTCCTTACCGGACCCCGACAGCTTGCGAAGTGTCCTCACCCTTGACGTTTCTAACCTGATTCCCACCATCTGGCAAGATGCCAAGCACCCGCCACGGCCTAGGTACTTGTCACCTTTAAACCCGTCGAGCATCACCTGCCCGATGTCCTTCAAATATACTAACAGGTCGCTGTTACATGTTATGCAGCTGGCAAAAACTACAAGGACGATGTTTCTTCTGGATCTAACAGCTTGGCCAACCAAGATCCTGGACTGAGGCATTGCTATGATCTTGTAAGTGTCTCTCTCTCTCTCTCTTGTATTGTTGTGTGCCTGCCAGCGTGCTTTGCTAGGATTTTCGACCAGTAATCCCTTTGTGCAGACAATGATTTCTACTACTCGCTGCTAAATTAGATATGTAGATTTCATACATGATACTACCTCGTACCTCCGTTGTCGGATCACGGGTTCCGGCAAAATCCTCGAGGTTCAAACACTGGGGTGCGCGCGAAGATCTCCTCCCTACCGATCCACGCCCTAGCTCTCTAAGATCTCGCGAACGAACTCGACGAACTCACAAGACAAAGACACAAGATTTATACTGGTTCGGGCCACCTTTGTGGTGTAATACCCTACTCCAGTGTGGTGGTGGTGGATTGCCTCTTGGGCTGATGATGAACAGTACAAGGGGAAGAACAACCTCCTCAGGTTGAGGTGTTCTTGTGCTTGGCGAACTTGTGTGGGTGAGATGCCTCTGAATGAGTTATCCCCTATGGTGGTGGCTAGCTCTACTTATATAGGTCCTGGTCCTCTCCCCAAATATTGAGCGGGAAGGGAGCCAACAACGGCCAATTTGAAAGGGGACAGCTAGTACAGCTTATCCTGACAAAAGTAGTCTTCGCCTGCAAAAGGCTCTGGTGGTGACGCCGTCTTGGGCTCCATGGTGACCTCTGTCTTGCCGTCCTGCTGGTCTTGGTCTCGTTGCACCGATATGGAAACCTTTGCTTGATGCCTCGGTACTCCACGTCTGCGCTTGCCGCCTTGGGTCTCAATCGTCATGGCTCACGCCACGAGGACCTCGCGAGGTTTGCCTTGCCTTGATCTCTCCGCCCCTCGTGAGCCTGCCTGGCGAGGCAGCTCCTGAGGAGGTCTTGCGTCGTCCGCCTCGCAAGGCTTGGCCCCTCGCAAGGTTCTTGGATGCCTTGTCGATGAAGATGGGCCGTACGGGCCTGCTAGCTCAGCCACGCCGTGGGCCGCAGGCAGGAAAGTCTGGGGAACCCTGTTCCCAGAACACCGTCAGTAGCCTCCGGGCCCAAGGCGCGCTCGGGTTTGGCTTCGAGGCGAAGCCAAAGGTCAAGCGCGTAGCACCGCAGGCCCCAAAAGCCAGCGGCCTCGGTTGACGCATGGCGGTTGATTGGACGTGGGCATCTCCGCTTCCCCACGCTGCCTTGGCAACTGCCCGACTTGACAAGTCCCCGCGACATGCAAGGAAAACCATCATTACCTGTGATCATGGGGGGCGCTGGTTGGCCTTCTCCTGCTATAAATGAGGAAGGGGGCGGAGCCCCCGTCCCCCACTTCTTCCCATTCCGCTTGCTTCTTCCTCCTCTGCTCCACCACAGACTCCAATGGCGCCGTCGAAGAGGTTCTCCGCCGCGGAGAAATGAAAGGCCCCTCGCGAGGGGCCCGGCTCCCCGGCGCCCAAGCGGGAACGCGCCGTCCCCGCAAGCACACCACGACTCCCGCCGTGGCCCCCCGCTCCAGGGGTGGTGCAGCTGCGCGTGGTGGGGGTCGCTCCGGTCGCGGCAGCCCCGTCGATGAGGTGAGACGTGCCGTGGTTGCGCGGCCTCCCCGTCCACGCTTCCCCTCGGCAGAGGTGCTGCCGGAGTTCGTTGTCTGGTCGGAGGATCCGGCCGGCAACAGGCTTCAGCTTCCGCGCTTCTTTGTCGACGAGCTGTCGGCCTCTGGTCCAGGCGGGCTCTGGCTGCAGGTGGACGGCTGCTGCAGCAGGGCCTCCTGGGTCGCGAATGAAGTCTCCGCCGCGGGCAACATAGCTCTGGCCCGCGGTTGGCAGACGTTCGCCCGCGCGCGCGGCCTGGGCAGGCGGTGCACCCTCCATTTCAAGTATGACGGTGATGCGACCCTCTACGTGAGGGTGTTTGGGGAAGATGGTCGCCGCGCCGGGTGTTGCCCCGAGACGAACGACGGCGAGGAGGCGCTCGGTCTCGGCGATGGCCGCGACGAGGGCGAGCCCGCCGGCCGCGCCTCGTCCAGCTACGGTGACTCTTCTCTTGGCGAAAGCTCCAGCAGCGGCGGCTACGACCAGCCGCCACGCCGCGACGCTCGCTTCGAAGGTGGTAGAGGGTCATCTCGTTGCCGCGCCACCGTGAAGCGCGAGGAGGGATCCGGCTGAGCTTGGGACGTCGCTGGAGGCCTGCCCCCGTGGTTCGCTGCAAAGCCGCTTTTGTTTTGGTCCTCTTTTCTTTCCTGCATCAAAATGAAACCAGTATGGGCCCGGAGGGGCGTGTATCGAACTGTGATTCCTCAATCATTACGCTATGCTTGTTATTTCCGTGTTGTGTCGTTATTTTGTGCGGAGATAACTTAGCCTGGCGCGTTCGGGGCAGCCTCTTCTTCACGAGGCACTTGTTTCCTCATGCCCGTCTTGGCTTAGTGGTTGCTCAGGAGCTGCAAAAATTCGTTAGGAAGCTCGCTAGGAGACTTATCGCTCACCCGAGCCTTGACCCAGCGCTTCATATCGCGGTACCCGAGGGGCACGAATTAGGAGAGATGTGCCGGCTTGTGGGCTCGAGCGAGGGTGCCTCGCGAGAAAGCAGACCGAAGGCAGAGAGAAGGACCAACACAGGAGGAAGAAACCCTCGCGAAGGCACCTGCCTAGCCCCCTCGCGAGGTATGCGAGAGAGAGAACATAAGCGAACTAGATTCAGAAAAGGCGACAAAAGGCGACGGAACCAAATCATCAAGGAACACCAGAAGCAAACTTCGATTAAGAGAAGGTGAGCCAACTACGGAAAGCAAATGAAAAGCCACGTCCGGCACCTAGTCTAGTATTCAAGTCTTCTCACCAGCGCGGAGCTAAGTGCTGCCACTAGGCGTGGGAGGGAGCCCCCGAGGCCCGAGGGCGGCACTCCCGAGACTCCGGGGCGTGTACAGCCCCACTCATTATTACGTGAGAGTGTCACGAGCGGCGATTCTTCACAGGTACTGGGCCTTGCTTCATGGGTAGAACTTCCAGAGGTGCTGGATGTTCCAGGCATTCTAGACGGGCACCCCGTCCTGTGTCTCCAGGCGCGCGGCGCCAGGCCTGAAGATATGGACGACCCTGAACGGGCCCTCCCACATGGGTGAGAGCTTGTGCAACCCTTCCTTGGAGAGGACCCGCCTCAGGACGAGGTCGCCTGCCTCGAGCATCCTGGAGCGGATGTTGTGACAGTGGTATCGCCGTAGTGCCTGCTGGTACCTTGCCGCCCTCAGTGCAGCTTCGCGGCGACGTTCCTCCCCAAGTACGAGGTCCATCCCCCGCGTGGCGTCCTGCTGCGTTTCATCAAACGCCATTTCCCGTGCGGAGCGATGCTTGACCTCATGAGGGAGGACCGCTTCGGCTCCGTAGACAAGGAAGAACGGGGTCTCGCCCGTCGGCCTAGTGGCGGTGGTGCAGATGGACCACAACACGGACTGGAGCTCGTCATGCCAGCCCCTGCCGCAGGCCTCGAGCTTCTTCTTGAAGGTCCTGGCCTTGAGGCCTCTCAGGACCTCCGCGCTGGCGCGTTCAGCCTGGCCATTGCTCCTGGGGTGCGCCACCGAAGCGTAGCAGATCTGCGTTCCAAGGTTAGCACAGTATGTTTTGAAGAGGTTACTGGTGAACTGCGAGCCGTTGTCAGTGATGATGTGGTTGGGGACCCCGAAACGGCTCACGAGGCCCTTGATGAACTTAACCGCGGAACCAGCTGGGATGGTGCGGACGACTTCCACTTCCGCCCACTTGGTGAACTTGTCGATGGCGACGTGGAGGTAGAGGCAGCCCCCTGACACTCGAGGAATGGGCCCAAGATATCCAGCCCCCAGACCGCGAACGGCCATGTGAGCGATATAGTCTGGAGGCCCTGAGCTGGCTGATGGATCTGCTTGGCGTGGAACTGGCAAGCTTCGCAGGACTTCACCAGCTCAACTGCGTCATTGAGCACCGTGGGCTAGTAGAATCCACTGCGTAACACCTTGCCGACGAGAGTCCGTGACGACGAGTGGTGTCCGCAGTGCCCGCCATGTATGTCAATCCGTAACTCCTTCCCCTGGTCCCTGGAAATGCAACACAGCGAAACATCATTTGGTCGCTTCCTGTACAACTCACCGTCCTGGATGCAGTATGCCGTGGCTTGCCGGGCCACGCGCCCTGCGTCCTCTTCCTTCTCCGGTAGCGCCCCTTGCATCAGATATTCCTTGAATTCCTTGGTCCAACATCCCTCTTGGGGCTCGAGCGCCAAGAGCAAGTGAGCTCCTGAGGTTGGGCCACAAGCTGGGGCTCCCGTGGCAGGTGGTTGTGGGAGCTCCTCCCGAGGCCGTGCCGTGCTTGAAAGTGGTGGCGTCGCTAACGGCTTGAAGAGCCGCTCCTTGAAGACGCCAGGCTCTTGGGGCTGCCGCTTGGATGCCCTTCTGGCGATGTCGTCGGCTTCCTTGTTGGTGCCACGGGGCACATGCTGCACCTCCAGGCCTAGGAACTGCTTTTCCATCTTACGTACTTCTACGAGGTACGCCTCCATGTGCTCGTCCTTTGGCTCATATACTTTGTTGGAGAAGTTAACTAGGAGCTGTGAGTCGCCCCTAACAGTGAGGCGCTTTTCCCCTAGAGCTGCCGCGGCCTTCAAGCCAGCTATGAGGCCTTTGTATTCTGCAATGTTGTTGGAAACCTTCTCGCCTTGCTGAAAACAGAGCTGCACAACGTAGTAGAGCTTGTCCTGCGTGGGCGAGATGAGTACTGCTCCAGCCCCTGCGCCCTGGTGCGTGAAGGCACCATCAAAATACATGACCCATCCGTCGGGTGCCTCACTTCCTGGCAAGGTGGACCGGTCCTCGCCCACTTCAAGTGCCGGGGCATCCATCCATTCCGCCACAAAATCAGCAAGCGCGGCTCCCTTGATGACCCTGGTAGTGCTGAACTCCAACTGGAACGCCTGCAGCTCGATGTTCCACTCAGCGACCCTTCCAGCGGAGTTGGGGCTCCTGAGCACCCTCTCCAATGGGTAGGCCGAGACAACCTTGATAGGGTGGCCCTGGAAGTAGTGCCGCAACTTGCGTGAGGCCACCAGGAACGTGAGCAGGAGCTTCTGAGGCATGGGATATCGTGCCCTCGCGTCCCTCAACACCATGCTGACGAAATACACCGGGTGCTTGACGAGGACCGGCGTGTTGGTGAGGATCGCGTCTTGTGAAAGCCGGGGTGCCTCCTGAGGTGGTGGGACCTCTGGCGCCTAATCGCTTGCGGGAATCTCTACGGTGTCGTCCTGCCGAGCTTGGTCTTCTGTTGCTGCCGCTATGGCTCTTGCTGCGCCTTCCTGATCTTGCGTCATCTCGGCTGGCGGTGTAGCTTGGCGCGGCACGCTCTTGGCCTGGTGCTCCTCCCGAACCGCCACTAGCGCAGCGCTGGCGGAGTATGGGGTGGCTGCAAGATAAAGTACTAGAGGGTCGAGAGGTCGTGGCGCCACCATCACCAGAGGGCTGGTCAGGTATCTCTTGAGGTCTTGGAAGATTCGGTCGGCCTCCGGAGTCCACTCGAACGGGCCCTTCTTCTTCATCAGCTTGAAGAAGGGTAAGGCGCACTCTCCCAGCTTGGAGATGAAGCGCCCCAATGTAGCCACCTAACCAGCCATCTTCTGCATTTCCTTGAGGGTCTGCGGTGGGCTCATGTCCTCAATGGCCTTGATCTTCTCCGGGTTCGCCTCGATCCCTCTGTGTGACACGAAGAATCCCAGCAGCTTGCCGGAAGGGACACCGAACACACACTTTTCCGGGTTAAGCCGCAAGTTCACCTGGCACAGGCTCTCCAAGGTCTCCTCCAGGTCTTGGATCAAGGTTCTCGCCTCCCGAGACTTCACCACAATGTCGTCGACGTAGGCCTTCATGTTTCTCCCGAGCTGCCGCCCTAAAGCGATGTGCATTAGCCGCTGAAAGGTCGCACCTGCGTTGTGCAGTCCGAAGGGCATACAGGTGTAGCAGTACACCCCACACAGGGTCAGGAAGGCTATCTTTTCTACATCTTCCACTGCCATCTTGATTTGGTGATACCCTGAGAACGCATCCAGGAAGCACAGTAGGTCGCTCTCGGCGGTGGAGTCGACGATCTGGTCGATGCGTGGGAGAGGGAACGGATCTTGAGGGCACGCCTTGTTGAGGTTGGTGAAGTCGACGCACATTCGCTCCTTTCCGCCTTTCTTTGGCACCACGACGGGCTTCGCCAGCCATTCGGGGTACCTAACCTCACGAATGGCACCTGCCGCCTCCAACTTGCGGGTCTCTTGGATGATGAAGGCCTGCTTCTCCGTGGTCTGCCGCCTTGCTCGCTGAATCACCTCTCTCGGGACCCCCACCAGCTGATTGGGCTCCCATGCGAATATACCCTTGTTCGTGCGTAAGAACTTCACCAATGCTTCCTCTTGGCTGGGGTTGAGGCCGGCACCTATGGTGAAGGTGGCTCCTGAGGAGCCGTCCTCGTCGACCGGCACCTGCTTGGTTTCTGCCTTGTCTTGGGGTGAACATCGGCTTCTTCTTGGTTGGCGCGGCCTCCTTGGCCTCGGGGGCACCGGCGCCGACGGGCTGCGCCGCCGCAGCGGTCTTGAAGGCAAGTTTGAGCGCCGTCACGGCCTCCTTGGTGTCCCCCTTGACGGTGAGGACACCTTTGCTTCCAGGCATCTTCATGAGGTTGTAGGCTGGATGAGTCGCCGCCATGAACTGGGCCGGAGCTGGGTACCCGAGGATGGCATTGTACGGGAGGCCGATGCGGGCGATGTCGAAGTCGACCAGCTCGGTGCGGTAGTTGTCGCGCATGCCGAAGGTGACGGGAAGGCGGATCTGCCCCAGGGAGCAGGCAGTGCCGCCACCAACTCCTGAGAAAGGCTTGCTGAGGCTGAGCCGCTCGAGCGGCACGTGAAGAAGGCTGAAGGCTTCCACGGGGAGCAAGTCGAGGACAGCGCCGCTGTCGATAAGGTTCTTGGTGACGACCACATTGCAGATGGTGGGTGTGCAGAGCATCGGAAGCATGCCCGAGCCGGTGGTGGTGATGGGGTGGTCTTCTGAGCTGAAGGTGAGGTCGGCCTCAGGCGCAGCCCAACCCGGCGGAGCCCCTGAGCGCTTGGAAGCGGCACCAATCTGCCGGAGACCCGCTACATCCACCACCACGCCGTCGTGCTGCTGTATCTCCATCAACCTCTCCTTCCCCCTTGCTGGATCAAGAAGGAGGAGACGTCGTTGCACCGTACGTGTGTTGAACGCGGAGGTGCCGTCCGTTCGGCACTCGGTCATCGGTGATTTGGATCACGGCGAGTACGACTCCGTCATCCACGTTCATTGGAACGCTTCCGCTCGCGATCTACAAGGGTATGTAGATGCACTCCTTTCCCCTCGTTGCTAGTAGACTCCATAGATGCATCTTGGTGAGCGTAGGAAAATTTTAAAATTATGCTACGATTCCCAACAGTGGCACCATGAGCCAGGCCTATGCGTAGTTACTATGCACGAGTAGAACACAAAGCAGTTGTGGGCGTTGAGTTTGCCAATTCTTCTTGCCGCTACCAGTCTTTTCTTGTTTCGGCGGCATTGTAGGATGAAGCGGCCCGGACCGACCTTACACGTACGCTTACGTGAGACAGGTTCCACCGATTGACATGCACTAGTTGCATAAGGTGGCTAGCGGGTGTCTGTCTCTCCTACTTTAGTCGGAACGGATTCGATGAAAAGGGTCCTTATGAAGGGTAAATAGAAATTGGCAAATCACGTTGTGGTCATACGTAGGTAAGAAAACGTTCTTGCTAGAAACCTACAAACCACGTAAAAACTTGCAACAACAATTAGAGGACGTCTAACTTGTTTTTGCAGCAAGTGCTATGTGATGTGATATGGCCAGAAGATGTGATGAATGATATATGTGATGTATGAGAATGATCATATTCTTGTAATAGGAATCACGACTTGCATGTCGATGAGTATGACAACCGGCAGGAGCCATAGGAGTTGTCTTTATTATTTTGTATGACCTGCGTGTCATTGAATAACGCCATGTAAATTACTTTACTTTGTTGCTAAACGCGTTAGCCATAGAAGTAGAAGTAATCGTTGGCGTGACGACTTCATGAAGACACAATGATGGAGATCATGGTGTCATGCCGGTGACGAAGATGATCATGGTGCCCCGAAGATGGAGATCAAAGGAGCATAATGATATTGGCCATATCATGTCACTATTTGATTGCATGTGATGTTTATCATGTTTTTGCATCTTATTTGCTTAGAACGACGGTAGCAAGTAGGATGATCCCTTATAATAATTTCAAGAAAGTGTTCACCCTAACTGTGCACCGTTGCGAAGGTTCGTTGTTTCGAAGCACCACGTGATGATCGGGTGTGATAGATTCTAACGTTCGAATACAACGGGTGTTGACGAGCCTAGCATGTACAGACATGGCCTCGGAACACACGCAATACACTTAGGTTGACTTGACGAGCCTAGCATGTACAGACATGGCCTCGGAACACGGAGGACCGAAAGGTCGAGCATGAGTCGTATAGAAGATACGATCAACATGGAGATGTTCACCGATCTTGACTAGTCCGTCTCACGTGATGATCGGACACGGCCTAGTTAAACTCGGATCATGTTTCACTTAGATGACTAGAGGGATGTCTATCTGAGTGGGAGTTCATTAAATAATTTGATTAGATGAACTCAATTATCATGAACTTAGTCTAAAATCTTTACACTATGTCTTGTAGATCAAATGGCCAGCGTTGTCCTCAATTTCAACGCGTTCCTAGAGAAAACCAAGCTGAAAGATGATGGCAGCAACTATACGGACTGGGTCCGGAACCTGAGGCTCATCCTTATAGTAGCCAAGAAAGATTATGTCTTAGAAGCACCACTAGGTGATGCACCAATCCCACAGAACCAAGACGTTATGAACGCTTGGCAATCACGTGCTGATGATTACTCCCTCGTTCAGTGCGGCATGCTTTACAGCTTAGAGCCGGGTCTCCAAAAGCGTTTTGAGAAACATGGAGCATATGAGATGTTCGAGGAGCTGAAACTGGTTTTTCAAGCTCATGCCCGGGTCGAGAGATATGATGTCTCCGACAAGTTCTTCAGCTGTAAAATGGAGGAGAATAGTTCTGTTAGTGAGCACATACTCAGAATGTCTGGGTTGCACAACCGCTTGTCTCAGCTGGGAGTTAATCTCCCGGATGACGCGGTCATTGACAGAATCCTCCAGTCGTTTCCACCAAGCTACAAGAGCTTTGTGATGAACTACAATATGCAGGGGATGGAAAAGACCATTCCCGAGGTATATTCAATGCTGAAATCAGCGGAAGGGGAGATCAGAAAAGAACATCAAGTGTTGATGGTGAATAAAACCACCAATTTCAAGAAGGGCAAGGGTAAGAAGAACTTCAAGAAGGACGGCAAGGGAGTTGCCGCGCCCGGTAAACCAGTTACTGGGAAGAAGTCAAAGAATGGACCCAAGCCCGGGACTGAGTGCTTTTATTGCAAGGGAAGTGGTCACTGGAAGCGGAACTGCCCCAAATACTTAGCGGACAAGAAGAAGGCCGGCAACACCAAAGGTATATGTGATATACATGTAATTGATGTGTACCTTACCAATACTCGTAGTAGCTCCTGGGTATTTGATACCGGGGCGGTTGCTCATATTTGTAACTCAAAGCAGGAACTACGGAATAAACGGAGACTGGCGAAGGACGAGGTGACGATGCGTGTCGGGAATGGTTCCAAGGTCGATGTGATCGCCGTCGGCACGCTGCCTCTGCATCTACCCATGGGATTAGTTTTAAACCTCAATAATTGTTATTTAGTGCCAGCTTTGAGCATGAACATTGTATCTGGATCTCGTTTAATTCGAGATGGCTACTCATTTAAATCCGAGAATAATGGTTGTTCTGTTTATTTGAGAGATATGTTTTATGGTCATGCCCCGCTGGTCAATGGTTTATTTTTGATGCATCTCGAACGTGATGTTACACATGTTCATAATGTGAATACCAAAAGATGTAAAGTTCATAACGATAGTCCCACATACTTGTGGCACTGCCGCCTTGGTCACATTGGTGTCAAGCGCATGAAGAAGCTCCATGCAGATGGACTTTTGGAGTCTCTTGATTACGAATCATTTGACACGTGCGAACCATGCCTCATGGGTAAGATGACCAAGACTCCGTTCTCCGGAACAATGGAGCGAGCAACCAACTTATTGGAAATCATACATACCGATGTGTGCGGTCCAATGAGTGTTGAGGCTCGCGGAGGATATCGTTATGTTCTCACTCTCACTGATGATTTAAGTAGATATGGGTATGTCTACCTAATGAAACACAAGTTTGAAACCTTTGAAAAGTTGAAGGAATTTCAGAGTGAAGTCGAGAATCAACGTGACAGGAAAATAAAATTCTTATGATCAGATCGTGGTGGAGAATATTTAAGTCACGAATTTGGTACACACTTAAGGAAATGTGGAATAGTTTCACAACTCATGCCGCCTGGAACACCTCAGAGAAACGGTGTGTCCGAACGTCGTAATCGCACTCTATTGGATATGGTGCGATCTATGATGTCTCTTACCGATTTACCGCTCTCATTTTGGGCTATGCTTTAGAGACTGCCGCATTCACTTTAAATAGGGCTCCGTCGAAATCCGTTGAGACGACACCGTATGAATTATGGTTTGGGAAGAAACCTAAGCTGTCGTTTCTAAAAGTTTGGGGATGCGATGCTTATGTCAAGAAACTTCAACCTGAAAAGCTCGAACCCAAGTCGGAAAAATGCATCTTCATAGGATACCCTAAGGAAACTATTGGGTATACCTTCTACCTCAGATCCGAAGGCAAGATCTTCGTTGCCAAGAACGGGTCCTTTCTGGAGAAGGAGTTTCTCTCGAAAGAATTGAGTGGGAGGAAAGTGGAACTTGATGAGGTGATAGTCACGCCCTCCGAACCAGAAAGTAGCGCAGCGCGGGAAAATGTTCCTGTGGTGCCTACACCGACTTGGGAGGAAGTTAATGATGATGATCATGAAGCTTCAGATCAAGTTACTGAACTTCGTAGGTCCACAAGGACACGTTCCGCACTAGAGTGGTACGGCAACCCTGTCCTGAAAATCATGTTGTTAGACAACGGTGAACCTTCGAACTATGAAGAAGCGATGGCGGGCCCGGATTCCGACAAATGGCTAGAAGCCATGAAATCCGAGATAGAATCCATGTATGAAAACAAAGTATGGACTTTGACTGACTTGCCCGAAGAGCGGCGAGCCATAGAAAACAAATGGATCTTTAAGAAGAAGACGGACGCAGATGGTAATGTGACCATCTACAAAGCTCGACTTGTCGCTAAGGGTTATCGACAAGTTCAAGGGGTTGACTACGATGAGACTTTCTCACCCGTAGCGAAGCTGAAGTCCGTCCGAATCATGTTAGCAATTGCCGCATACTATGATTATGAGATATGGCAGATGGACGTCAAAACGGCATTCCTTAACGGCTTCCTTAAGGAAGAGTTGTATATGATGCAGCCGGAAGGTTTTGTCGATCCTAAGAATGCTAACAAAGTATGCAAGCTCCAGCGCTCAATCTATGGGCTGGGGCAAGCATCTCGGAGTTGGAACATTCGCTTTGATGAGATGATCAAAGCGTTTGGGTTTACACAGACTTATGGAGAAGCCTGTGTTTACAAGAAAGTGAGTGGGAGCTCTGTAGCATTTCTCATAGTATATGTGGATGACATACTATTGATGGGAAATGATATAGAATTCTTGGAAAGTATAAAGGCCTATTTGAATAAGTGTTTTTCAATGAAGGACCTTGGAGAAGCTGCTTATATATTGGGCATCAAGATCTATAGAGATAGATCAAGACGCCTCATTGGTCTTTCACAGAGTACATACCTTGACAAGATATTGAAGAAGTTCAGTATGGATCAGTCCAAGAAGGGGTTCTTGCCTGTATTGCAAGGTGTGCAATTGAGCACGGCTCAATGCCCGACCACGGCAGAAGATATAGAAGAGAGGAGTGTCATCCCCTATGCCTCGGCCATAGGGTCTATTATGTATGCCATGCTGTGTACCAGACCTGATGTAAACCTTGCCGTAAGTTTGGTAGGAAGGTACCAAAGTAATCCCGGCAAGGAACACTGGACAGCGGTCAAGAATATCCTGAAGTACCTGAAGAGGACTAAGGATATGTTTCTCGTTTATGGAGGTGACGAAGAGCTCGTCGTAAAGGGTTACGTCGACGCTAGATTCGACACAGATCTGGATGACTCGAAGTCACAGACCGGATACGTGTATATATTGAATGGAGGAGCAGTAAGCTGGTGCAGTTGCAAGCAAAGCGTCGTGGCGGGATCTACATGTGAAGCGGAGTACATGGCAGCCTCAGAGGCAGCGCAAGAAGCAATCTGGATGAAGGAGTTCATTACCGACTTAGGGGTGATTCCCAATGCGTCGGGCCTGATGACTCTCTTCTGTGACAACACTGGAGCTATTGCCATTGCGAAGGAGCCCAGGTTTCACAGGAAGACCAGGCATATCAAGCGTCGCTTCAACTCCATTCGTGAAAGTGTTCAAAATGGAGACATAGATATTTGTAAAGTACATACGGACCTGAATGTAGCAGATCCGTTGACTAAACCTCTCCCTAGAGCAAAACATGATCAACACCAGAACTCTATGGGTGTTCGATTCATCACAATGTAACTAGATTATTGACTCTAGTGCAAGTGGGAGACTGTTGGAAATATGCCCTAGACGCAATAATAAAATGGTTATTATTATATTTTCTTGTTCATGATAATTGTCTATTATTCATGCTATAATTGTGTTATCCGGAAATCGTAATACATGTGTGAATACATAGACCACAACGTGTCCCTAGTAAGCCTCTAGTTGACTAGCTCGTTGATCAACAGATAGTCATGGTTTCCTGACTATGGACATTGGATGTCATTGATAACGGGATCACATCATTAGGAGAATGATGTGATGGACAAGACCCAATCCTAAGCATAGCACAAAGATCATGTAGTTCGTTGGCTAGAGCTTTTCCAATGTCAAGTATCATTTCCTTAGACCATGAGATCGTGTAACTCCCGGATGCCGTAGGAGTGCTTTGGGTGTGCCAAACGTCACAACGTAATTGGGTGACTATAAAGGTACACTACAGGTATCTCTGAAAGTGTCTGTTGGGTTGACACGGATCGAGACTGGGATTTGTCACTCCGTATGACGGAGAGGTATCTCTGGGCCCACTCGGTAATGCATCATCATAATGAGCTCAAAGTGACCAAGTGGTTGGTCACGGGATCATGCATTACGGTACGAGTAAAGTGACTTGCCGGTAACGAGATTGAACAAGGTATTGGGATACCGACGATCGAATCTCGGGCAAGTAACATACCGATTGACAAAGGGAATTGCATACGGATTGATTGAATCCTCGACATCGTGGTTCATCCGATGAGATCATCGTGGAACATGTGGGAGCCAACATGGGTATCCAGATCCCGCTGTTGGTTATTGACCGGAGAGGCGTCTCGGTCATGTCTGCATGTCTCCCGAACCCGTAGGGTCTACACACTTAAGGTTCGGTGACGCTATGGTTGTAGAGATATATGTATGCGGAAACCCGAAAGTTGTTCGGAGTCCCGGATGAGATCCCGGACGTCACGAGAGGTTCCGGAATGGTCCGGAGGTGAAGAATTATATATAGGAAGTCCAGTTTCGGCCACCGGGAAAGTTTCGGGGGTTACCGGTATTGTACCGGGACCACCGGAAGGGTCCCGGGGGTCCACCGGGTGGGGCCACCTATCCCGGAGGGCCCCGTGGGCTGAAAGTGGAAGGGAACCAGCCCTTAGTGGGCTGGGGCGCCCCCCTTGGGCCTCCCCCCATGCGCCTAGGGTTGGGAACCCTAGGGGGAGCTTCCCCCTTGCCTTGGGGGGCAAGGCACCCCTTCCCCCCTTTGGCCGCCCCCCCTGGAGATCCCATCTCCCTGGGCCAGCGCCCCCCGGGGGGCTATATAAAGGGGGGGGAGGGAGGGCAGCAACCTACAGCCTTGGGCGCCTCCCTCCTCCCCTGCAACACCTCTCTCTCTCTCTCTCGCAGAAGCTCGAGGAAGCCCTGCCGGAGACCCGCTACATCCACCACCACGCCGTCGTGCTACTGTATCTCCATCAACCTCTCCTTCCCCCTTGCTGGATCAAGAAGGAGGAGACGTCGCTGCACCGTACGTGTGTTGAACGCGGAGGTGCCGTCCGTTCGGCACTCGGTCATCGGTGATTTGGATCACGGCGAGTACGACTCCGTCATCCACGTTCATTGGAACGCTTCCGCTCGCGATCTACAAGAGTATGTAGATGCACTCCTTTCCCCTCGTTGCTAGTAGACTCCATAGATGCATCTTGGTGAGCATAGGAAAATTTTAAAATTATGCTACGATTCCCAACAGCGCGATGGCGACGGAGCGCAGATCGACGGAAGAGAAGCTACATCGCACCCCTACCTGGCGCGCCAAATGTTGGATCATGGGTTCCGGCAAAACCCTCGAGGTTCGAACACTGGGGTGCGCGCGAAGATCTCCTCCCTACCGATCCACGCCCTAGCTCTCTAAGATCTCACGGACGAACTCGACGAACTCACAAGACAAAGACACAAGATTTATACTGGTTCGGGCCACCGTTGTGGTGTAATACCCTACTCCAGTGTGGTGGTGGTGGATTGCCTCTTGGGCTGATGATGAACAGTACAAGGGGAAGAACAGCCTCCTGAGGTTGAGGTGTTCTTGTGCTTGGCGAACTTGTGTGGGTGAGATGCCTCTGAATGAGTTATCCCCTACGGTGGTGGCTAGCTCTACTTATATAGGCCATGGTCCTCTCCCCAAATATTGAGCGGGAAGGGAGCCAACAACGGCCAATTTGAAAGGGGACAATTAGTACAGCTTATCCTGACAAAAGTAGTCTTCGCCTGCAAAAGGCTCTGGTGGTGACGCCGTCTTGGGCTCCATGGTGACCTCTGTCTTGCCGTCCTACTGGTCTTGGTCTCGTTGCACCGATATGGAAACCTTTGCTTGATGCCTCGGTACTCCGCGCCTGCGCTTGCCCCCTTGGCACCAAAGAGGAAACAAGGACGCTGCGCGCTGGCGCCCGCCTGGTCTCGATCGTCATGGCTCACGTCACGAGGACCTCGCGAGGTTTGCTTGCCTTGATCTCTCCACCCCTCGTGAGCCTGCCTGGCGAGGCCGCTCCTGAGGAGGTCTTGCGTCGTCCGCCTCGCGAGGCTTGGCCCCTCGCGAGGGTTTTGGATGCCTTGTCGATGAAGATGGGCCGTACGGGCCTGTTAGCTCAGCCACGCCGTGGGCCGCAGGCAGGCAAGTCTGAGGACCCCCGTTCCCAGAACGCCGACATCCATTCCTAAATATAAGTCTTTCTAGAGATTCCACTATAGGCTACATACAGAGCAAAATGAGTGAATCTACACTCAAAAATGCATCTATATACATCTGTATGTGGTCCATACTGGAATCTCTACAAAGACATATATTTAGGAACAGAGGTAGTACATTACACAAAATCATAGGTGGCATGTAGGAATTCCAGTGCACTACATTAGGCTCCCTTAGAGTGCCTGCTAGTCCAGCACACAGAGTCATGGCTAGTTTATGCTACGCACACAATCGTTAATTGGTGGTTTAAATATGCGCAAGGGATATGCAATGTATTATCATGTAGAGATGTCTGAAATTAGCCGTGTCAACTTGCAGATAGGGTTACACAATGAAAAAGTACAAGATGTATGTGGCAATTTCATGGAACATCGCAAAAAAAAAGAGGCAGCGGTGAGCCTATACATTGTGCTATGGTAGGTCACTCCCCTATTGCAATTATCGTGACATGTTATTTGTTTCTCAGTTCTATTGGCCAAGTTTCTTAGGAAAAATTATTATGAGTTATCCTAAGAAATAAGCACCTATGAATATAAGCTCCAGGTAATAAGCCAACAAGTTCTTTTCATTGCCTTCCTTTTCAGCTTATCTTTGGTATGATCAGTGAAAAGTCTAGATTGCATTATATTTTGTCATTTTGCTGTCCATATGAAAATTAATTTGACTTGCAAACATTACAAATTGAACCTAGTGCAATAATTAATATGATAGGAAAACAGAACATCACTATTTATTCAAAATGCAAATACAAAGATACCATCTACTTGGCACAATCTACTTTGGTCAATGTCTTCCATAGAGATCCCATTGCCTAATTTAAACGAAAAACACATGACCCACATTTAAATTAAGAACAAGTATTTATTGAAATTCAATGGTCCAAGTGGCTGGTTATTATCATATAGCAGCACCACCTAAAAGCATCATATATCAGCAGCATTAGCTTATAGCAACTCATCATACAACAGCAGGTGCAGTAGCAGTGTGCAATCTATTATATTATTATTAAGACAAGAGACAAACAAGCCATCACGTTCGTCCACACAGATTAAATTAACTTAACCATTAATTTTAGATATCAAGGACTGAGATTAAAGATATAAACGTTACGTACAAACAAGTGAACATGTCACGTAAAAGATTATGTTTCAAGCATAACCGAAACGTGGACAAGAGAAGCGGCCGGAGTAGTAGTTTAGATTGGACGTGTGAAACAATTAAACGTGTCACATACCAATATTAAAGTATTTCCTTTAGGTTGACATGCATATAAATTAATTTTTTAAAATAGAAGGCAGAGTAATAGAGATAATAGGACTCCTACTTTGGTCCAGCACACATGCATTGGAAAATCATGGCTTATTATATGTTGCACAAGTATATGGATACTGATCGATTCTCCAAGAGGAAAATCTCCTGATCGACCGTGCATGTGTACTTGCCTTTCGGCTTAAGACAGCAACAAGCCAAGCCCCATCACCACCGCATGCTCCACGCGATCGCCGGAGCGCCGACGCCAAGCAAGTGGCATGAAGAGATAATGAAAAGCATCATGTACTTAGCGGCTCGCTCGATCGACGATCAGCTAGACTAGGACGGTGTGTGAGCGACAACGACGATCACGACGGCGACTGCGACGACAACAACAGAGGAATGTCAGTGAAATAGGAACGCAGCAGCATGGCCGAGTGGTCGCTGACTCGCGGTTGTGGCGGCACGATCAAGTCAACTCAAGGGATGAACACAATCAAGTGCATCGGCTGAGCACAACACTAGGCATGCATGCGTCTGCATGCAAACAGGTGCACTGGTCGATCTATCTCTTACCTACGCGCGTATACTAATTGATTCTTATTTTTTTGCAGGAACGCTAATTGATTATTCATGGTTACTAACTACAACATGGGAAAATACCATGTAGGATACAGATATATCATGCATGCACTGATATATATGGTTTTTCTGGTGGGATGCATTTATTTTGATTTTGTAGATGGAATATACATGACGTATATGTGTAAGATCACATGGCTGTGAAGTAACTTCGTATTTTGATACATAGATGGCCAATGTGCTGGCCTTTTTTGTCCACAGAATCCACTTGATCAAGAAAAAATTGTTGTATAGTGTTTGGATACAATTTTGAACATCTAATGGCTACGATCTCTTATAAAAAATCGATAAATGAGGCCAAGATCTCCTATAATAAAGATCTATCAAATGAATATCATCATATTTTTCTTTTATGTCATATTTTCTAGCATAATTTTCTTTTCTCTGATCAAACCACATTAAATAATCGGTATTGATAAGTGCCGAACATGCCACGTTCTAGGATCTCAGGCCGAACGACTTTTCTTCCCTTGGATCATTCGCACGAATCTTGGAGCAGAGGGGGTCAGCCACGTCACGCCTTTTCTCGTTCGGAAAAGGAGCAACTCATCCCGAACGGCTCATCCTAATCCCTTTTCCTATAACCTCCCCACCGCTTTCTCATTTCCTTTCGTTGACCTGTAGACGAGTGAGCAGATAACGCCGATGTGGTCGTGAGGTCGCCGACGACCACGACAGCGACTACCATCTCGGAGCAGAGGCCGCAGGCCGCAGGCCTTCGCCTCGCAGACCCATAGCGAGGCGGAGGCTGGCCGACGTCCGCTCGCTCTGCCGCCTCCCTTAGCGCCGACGCGGAGCACCAGGCCGCCGCGCTTTGGGTCCGCGCGCGCCAGCTCAAGGGGCCATTTTGGGCGGAGGCCGAGCGCCGGCTGCTTGCCCGCGCCGCCGCGGCGGGGGTCGAGACCGCCTCAATCTGTGCGGTACTCGCCGTCGCCGAGCTGCTCGTCCTCAATGCTCCGGGTCCGCGCCGCTGGCTCGATGTCCGTTTTTGGGTGGAGGACGAGCGTCGGCTACTCGCCCATGCCACCATGGTGGGAGTCGAGACTGCCTCCATCTGCACGCTCATCGTTGTTGCCGAGGTGCTCGTCCTCGCCGCCATCAGAGGCAACTGATGCTTGCTCCTCGGATCCGCTCGATGTCGCCGCCTCACCTCCGATGCAGGGCTGGTCGTCGTCATCTCCTCCGATGGTGGATGATGCGGGGCTGGCCGTCCTCGTCTCATACGACTGTGGGTGCTCGATGTCCCCTCTCTCCCCGTCGCCTCCGTTACTTTCTTGGCGAGGAAGAGAAGCAGCGACTGCGCTCTCGGTGAGCCCTTGCTCCGGCATGCCTTGGTTCTTCTATAAGAGCATCTTCAATAGATGGTCCAAATTTTGGCGGTTTAAAATTGAAGATGTAAAATTTGGACCGCCAAAAAATGCATGTTGGAGCTCTGAAAAACGCTCAACTTCAACAGATGGTCCAAAAGAGCAACTCCAATAGATGGTCCAAACCAAAGATGTAAAAATATGAAAACGGCCGCGCGGCTGCTGCCAGCCACTGTTCAGCCGTGGTTTTGCATTGAAATAGCAACAAAAATTTGAAATTAAAGTGCATCATCATCATAGTTTCAATAAAAAGTGCATCACCATCATAGTATCAAATCCGTCTACCAAAATAGTATCGTCTCAATCAAAGTTTTTTCGCCCTAGAAATTGAAATGCACATGAATATTACTCATGCGGGTCATCAACACCACCGGCGTTGTGAACCGTGGTACGATCATCATCTCCACCACCGTCTTTGTCGACGTTCTCAACAAGCGGTGAACTCTCGTTGCCGTGAGCACCACCGGAAGCATCTTCATTCCGTCCCATGTTGTCGCCATATCCACCTCCAATGCCACTCATGTTGCCGCCATAGCCACCTCCCAAGCCACCCATCATGTTGCCGCCAAAAGCACCTCCCATGCCGCCAAAGCCACCTCCCATGTTTGCGCCAAAGCCACCTCCCATGCCGCCAAAGCCACCTTCCATGTTGCCACCGAATCCACCTCCCATGTTTCCGCCAAATGCACCATTCATGGAAGCTCCAATCATGTTCATGTAACCATCCATGGCACCACCCATTGCACCTCCCATGCCTCATCCCATGCCTCCTCCCATGGCATCTCCCATGCCTCCTCCCATGGCACCACCCATGGCACCTCCCATGCCTCCTCCCATCATCATTTGCATCATGAGCATTTCATCGCGACAAAGTTCAACATATGCCTTTGCCTTGGCATCAAGAGTTGATGTGTCCATAAACATAAACTTGAGTGTCCTCCCCTCAACCATCTTCCTCTCGTCGGCCGCGGCCTTCTTCTCCTCTAGGTCCACCTTCCTCTCCTCGGCCGCGGCCAACCTCTCCTCAGCTGCCGCCCTCTTCTCCTCGGCCGCCTCCCTTCGCCGCCCGGCCTCACTCCTCTCCTCTATTTCCTTGAGCTTCAAGATTCTTTTCTCTTCGACATACTCTTTCCTTGCCATGACAATGGCATCAAATCCTTCCTTGAGATCATTGTCTCCAGCCTTGGTTCCCTTCGCTTTCTTCTTTCCATCGGGCCTATAAGATTTTGTCGCGGAGTGGGGAGTGGCGCTCGTATCCTCAATGGCGACATCTTCTTCATCCTCAAGCAACACACTCTTCTTCTTCGACGATTCAAAAGTCTCTCTAGTTTTCCACTTCTCCACATCCTTGAGCTCTTTGTGGCAATGATGAAAAGTGAAAGCTTTTCCTTTCCTTTTCTTCTTCTCGCCTTTCATGTTCCTCTCTCGAAACAATCCTTGTGCAATCATTTTCTACAATAAAACAAGCAACACATCATCATCAACATGTTGAACAAAGAGGAAATATTTGACAAAGCACGGACGAAGAGAAAATATTTACCAAATCACTATCACCGCAACCACTTGGGTTCATGCGAGCAACGTTTGACAAGCAACCGGCCCACTTTGAGCATTCGGCGTTGATGGTGGACCAATGTTGGCGTAGAGAGTCGCTCGAACGGAAGATACCACTTGTGTTGCGCTCATCGAAATACTCCTTGATGCATTTCCAATAGGTGTTCACCGTTTGGTCGCTTCCAACGCTTGCTTCTTGAGAGATTTTCTTCCAAGGGGTGCATATCAGCACATCCTCCGCGGTGGTATAATTTCCACTTCTTCCCTTGACAACAAAGCCCTCATCGTCCACATCAGGATTGTCATCATCATATTGGGTTTCATATTCTTGTGACTCATACATGTAATCATCATTTGCCACATTTGTTGCATGCATGAAAGCTTCGTCATCAATACTACAATTGGACGCACAAACAATCAAGAACACATAAAATTTGAAACAACAAACGAGAGCACAACCGGAAAATTTATACCTCTGCGACATTTCGTCGAACATGTTGGAGGTGGTGGCCGTCGGCATGGCCACATCTTCCTCCACGGCCGGCGGTGGCGGCGGGGGAGGTTGAGGAATGGATGTGTGGCTGCTGGAGGAGGCCGTCGGCCGAACCGTCTGCGAGTTGTCGCCCCGAGCCGCCGCGGCCGCCTTAGAGACCTTCATCGGCCGTGTACTATCGGTCGGGTTGCGGCTGCGGTTGGCCGGACGTTTTACGTTGCCTCCTCGTCCCTTCACCGTCTTCGCCGCCGGCGCGGTGGCCACCGGCCGGGGCGGCGCCAATCCGGGCCGGTGGGCGGTGGGCGGCGGCATGGCAGCGGTTGCGGGCGAGATGGCAGCGGCGGCGGCCACGTGGGTCAGCCCACCAGCTGCGGCGGCGGCGGGGTCGTCGCCATCGGCCATGGCGGCGCCGGACGGCCGGGGGGGGGGGGGGGGGGGCGGCCGGGAGGGTCGCGGGCGGGCGGGCGGGAAAGGAAGTGAAGTGGTGGTTGGGCGTTCGCGGGCGGCGGCTGGTTCCTCGTGATGTAAAGTTGCACCGCGAGGTGTTGTATTTTACATCACGAGGAGGCCGCGGTCCAATTTTTTTTTGCATATGGACCGTCTATTGTAGCAGCGTTTTTTGCCCCAGACGATCTAAAAGTTAGGTATTTTTACATTTGAACCGTCTATTGGAGATGCTCTAAGAGTTGTAGCTAGCAGGAGGAGTAAGGGCTTTAGATGAGCAGCAGGAGTGACTGTTACATGCACGAGCTTTCACCGCTAAGATGATGCTTTCGTCCATATTCTAAATTCAGTAAACATTTGAAGGATACTCATAAAATTCAGTAAACCATCAAATTCAGTAAGCCAGTTGCAATACGAAAAATTAGGAGGTTACCATGACCTTATACAAGTTTATTTAGTACCATCATAGAATTCAAATAATTTTGCCATGCCGAAAGATTGTATCATGTACAAAGTTGCCATGCTGTTTTTTAGATAGTTAAAATCAGTCAAACATTTTTAGATATAATTTTCCCATGCTATTTTACAGGACATACAAACATTTTCAGCCTTGATATATAACTAAATATTTGTGTAGTAAGTTCAGTTCTGATTTGGAGCTATCACAACATTTTTTGTCACCAATAGTGTCTAGAGCAGGGGGTTAGGGGGTGTTCAACGCCTGGTGAACGAATCGTGCCTTTTCTTGCATGGTTAGTTTTGTGTCTCTAGGATGGCAATTTTAAGGTGTGTCATTTTGTGGCTGATCGTGTGCTGCTGAGCGTGGTGTTGGTAGGTCGATGTTCCACGTCGTTGATCGTCTTTGTGGTGGTGGCGTTGCTGGCAACGCTGCCGCCAACGACGAGCAGATCGATGTGAGTCTAATTTTCCCTCTGTCATCACCTTTTAGGAAGTTGGGCAAAACTTCCATGGTTTTCCGTCGAATGTTACCATGTCTCCCATTTTGTTTGCCATGGCAAAATTGCCATGTTTTTAGTTTAAAAATATCTTGTACATTTTTTGTTTGTTATTTTACCATATCTCAACATGGCCCATGTATCATCTTTTTACATGTCTCCGCACGCGTCCTCGCGCGCCTCCGCAAGGAATAGGGTGGGCTCCAACACCGTAGGCGGCAGATAGAGGAGAACGACAACAGTGTTGACAAGAAGGGGAGTGTGCGGTGCAGATTTGCGAGGGAGCGTGCGGTGGCCGCGAGCAAGAGGAGCATCGAGAACAGTGGCAACAAGCAGGGGAAGGTCGTCGCCTCGAAGATCCCTAAGTCGCCAAATGTCTTCATCCATGTCCCGGCGAGGCTGAGAGGGTACATTTTTTGGTCCTCTCACTCCTATCGTTTTGCTGTGTACATTTCATCCAGTTTCCCCTCTATCTACATGACATTTTCAACAAAGTTGGCAAAATTGCCATGGTTTCACTCCAAAATGTTGTCATGTTTTTTCATTTCTGACATGTATCCCATTTTTTCTGCCATGGCAAAATTGACAAGTCTTGGGGGGTAAAACCAACTAATACAGTCTTGTTATTATATTTTTGCCATGTCTCGAGATGTGCCATGGTTCAATTTTTTAACATGTCTCCCAATTTTTGCCATGGCAAATCCTTTATTTGCTGATTTGCAACTTAACAATTCTTTGTTCTCATGGCATTTTTTGCCATGATCTTTTGCAATGCTAACTTTTTGTGCATACATGTGTGTGCGTACGACAATAGCTAAACCAAATGAATCAAAATGGGGTTGGCAAATAGTGTCATTCGTAGCTTCGTTTGCATCATACAAGTGTATGGACCATGGCAAATTCAGTTACATGCAGCATGGAGAATATCAAATCATAGATCATACCAAATTCACTTTTTATGGAACCATGGCAATTTTATGAAGCACGCTAAAATTTTCTTCCTTGGACCTTGGCAAAATCAGTTTACATACCATGGCAAATTCACTTCAACAAGCATAGCAAATTCACTTTCATCCACCATGGCAAATTCACAAATTTTAATTAATTGCCATGACAAATTTAACTTAATTGCCATGGCAATTTAACTTTTACACACATGGCAATTTTACCTTTTATTTTGCCATCCCAAACTCACCTTTTCATTTTTGCCATGGCAAATTTAACTTAATTGCCATGGCAAATTCAGATGATGTGGTTCATGTTTATATCGGCATGGCAAAATTAACTTAATATCCATGGAAAATTTGCTTTCACACACATGGCCATTTTACCTTTTATTTTGCCATCCCAAATTCACCTTTTAATTTTTCCATGGAAAAGTCAACTTAATTGCCATGCCAAATTCATAGGATGTAATTCATGTTTATTTTGCCATGGCAAATTTAACTTAATTGCCATGGAAAATTCACTTTTACACACATGGAATTTTATATCAATGTAGTTCATGTTTATTTTGCCATGGCAAATTTACGTTACACACATGGAAAATTTACCTTTTATTTTGCCATCCCAAATTCACTTTTAACTTAATTGCCTTGGAAAATTTAACTTAATTTCCATGGAAAATTTAACTTAGTTGCCATGGCAAATCCAGATGATGTGGTTCATGTTTATATTGGCATGGCAAATTTAACTTAATTACCATGGCAAATTTACTTTCACACACATGGCCATTTTACCTTTTATTTTGCCATCCCAAATTCACCTTTTAATTTTTGTATGGAAAATTCAACTTAATTGCCATGCCAAATTCATAGGATCTAATTCATGTTTATTTTGCCATGGCAAATTTAACTTTGACATGGCAAATTCACTTTTACACACATGGAATTTTGCATCATGTAGTTCATGTTTATTTTGCCATGGCAAATTAAACTTAATTGTCATGGCAAATTTACTTTTACACGCATGGAAAATTTACCTTTTATTTTGCCATCCCAAATTCACTTTTGACTTAATTGCCATGGCAAATTTAACTTAATTTCCATGACAAACTTAGTTTCACATACATGGCAAATTCAATTTGATTACTAATGGCAATTTTACTTTTCATTTGCCTTGGCAAATTTACTTTTCATGAAATTTCATATACATAATATGGCAATGTTTTGTGAAAGTGAATGGACTACTCACACGAATATCCAATTCTAAGCGCGGGCTCATCTGCACCCGGTTAAGAAATAAATCATAAAAAATTTAAAAAATCCAAACTTTTTGTACATGGTAGATAATTTGGTGCGTGAGGTGCGCTCCAAATTTCAGAGCATTTCGACATTTGAGTAGCTCTCAGTAAAAAAGACAAATTGGGTCAAAACAATATATGAACAGTACACTATTTAACAAACCTCAAATTTGTATTTTGCCGAGAGCTACTTAGAATTCCAAATGATTTGAAATTTGGACCGGACATCACGCACCAAATTATCTACCATGCCAAAAAAATTGGAATTCTTTGAATTTTTCTAGTATTTGTTTTGATTTTTTTATTCAGCGCATGTGCAGATGCTCCTGGGAGCCAAAACGCCTCACTCCTACTCACATGGCAATTTGTATAGATTTTCGTTCTCGCCAGCAAATTTACTTTTAACTTTTTCCATGGCAAATTTAACTTAATTGCCATGGCAAACTTAGTTTCACATACATGGCAAATTCACTTTTATTACTAATATCAAATTTACTTTTCACCGCCATAGAAAATTGATTTTTTATGTATCATGGCAAATCATTTATTCTGTTTTTGTTAGGTTTTCCTCCTTTTCTTTTCTTTTCTTTTTTCCTATTGTTTCTTGTTTTTGGTCTTGTTTTAGTGAAACAGAAGGCAACTCATAACATCAAGGCAAATTTTTTCACCCTCAAATGTCATGAAGTGTTTGAACATCATGGCGACTCATGATTTTTTTAACCGTTTCTTTATAAATATATGGTAGTTTTATAAGTAAGAGTGTATTACTTGCAAATGATCAGGAATATATTATTAGTAAGAGTGCACTCTTCTTTTTTCTCTTTTTTGGAGGGGTGTGAATGGTGTTTTTAAGGAGCTTCATTGGATGGTAGTTGCCCTAGCACAGTTTTTGAAGCTTGTCAATTGAAAACGCAAATACTCACTTTGAATAAGTGGTAGTTTTCGCACTTAGAAGCATGTAAACTATTTTTGCTTGTAACAGTTTGTGGCTTTTTTATGGACGCCAAATTATATGTATATTTGTATTTTTCGAATCCACATTTAGGCTGTTGTTTTATTTGAAAAAGGATGGCAACTTTCTCTGTATGTTCAATTAAAAAGTTAGCCTGGTGCTTTTGCGTGAGATAGCTGGGCCTTTTTTTTTGCCTTTGGCCCACTTGTTTTAGTCTGAGCGTTCCTTTTCTTAGCGATCGTGCAGGTGTTCGGGCTGGAGCGTGTTTCCCCCGAACGCTTTTGTTCGGTGGCTCGATCACCCCTTACCGAACGACTCGTTCGTCCTGGGAGTGTCGCAGACCGAATGGTCGGTAGATATCGGCGTCCATAATTGGCTTACTTTTTTGGAAGGTGACTCGCGCACTCCTACACGATTCAGACGTTTGTTTTTTCTTTCTGTTGGGTTGCCTAGAATGTAAATATTATATTCTAAACTGTCACGTTTTCATGGCATTGATCTTCCAAATTTGCCATGTATAAGTACACTATATGTGCACCTACATTAGGAAGCTTTATCTCCTTCTCTACAAAAAGAAGTCCATGTCCATGAAAAGACATAGGTGCATCCGTGCATGTAAGGAAATAGTGTACGGGAAGAACACGTCCATCCCTTCTTCACAAAACGGTACACGCACATCTAATCACCCATGCATGCATATACTCCCTCCGTCCGGAAATATTTGTCGGAGGAATGGATGTATCTAGCTGTATTTTAGTTTTAGATGCATATATTTTTACCCATTTTTGCGATAAGTATTTCCGGACGAAGGGAGTATCAGGATCAGTCTTCAAGAACATGATGCGATGGCTGGATGCTCGGCAGATCAAAAGCACGACACAGGCGCCCAAACGCCCGTGACACCAATCGCATCTAAGGCACGGCACAACGACGCGTCCAGTACCTGCACATGACACTCGAACACCTATGTACTGATCGGCAGTTTGGCACCGGCCGCTAGCAGCAAGAGAGTTGACGTCAACCTTGGTTCTTTTGTTGACGACTAGCATTGAATGTGAGGCCACCTACACGATTTTTAAGATTTCATGGCATTTACTTTTTCTTTCTTCATATTCGTCTAGCGACGCATCCACATCCATGGGGCCACCCGATTGAAGGAATGCACGACAATCCATAGTCCTGCTTCTTCGAAGAACCTGTTTTCACGTGAATAAATTGTTCTGCTTTCAATTTGATTTCATATAAATCCTTTACAAAACAATTAAAAATATAGCATATATAAATTTGAGTAAACTAATATACCATGGGAGGACAAACATGAAATATGAAATTCAAATAGTGACAGCATATCCAGTCAACCATCTCAATTCAGGAACATATGAGCATAGAAATTTTCTTGATTGCCGAATAGGTATTTCAGTTACATATATATTATTGGGTTTCTAACTGTTCATACAATTCATGCTACTATTTGGAAAAGTCTGATAAACACTTAGAAACAAAAAAACAGTGAGAGTTGTATCCATGTATTTAGCAACTATGGAGTTGTAGAATCTACAAAAGTATCAACCGTTCAACACTGAGATAAAAACCACCATATCAGACGGTGCAAACATGAATGAGATGATAGAATTATCAAATACTTTTGCAAATTATAGCCTTTAGTTCGGTATCGAAGATCTGTACAAGAATGGTCAGAGAAATTGCAACAATGCTCAGGTACACAATAGGCATGCATATGTTTTCAAAGTGATCAATCCCTCTCACTAAAATATTGTTAATCTCCAAATTTGCAAATGTCAGTGGATTAGATTAAGCCAATATGATAGTATAAGAAGGACGATCAGTACTAACCTGCGAATATAAGATGGAAGTTCTAAAGCAGAGTAAGTGTATTCCCACGCATCATCTCTTAAATGAACAGTAAAGACTATCTTTCCCATCAAAATTAATGTTAGTTGAATTTAGAGTGAACTTTCGTGGGGTGATAAAACCCGAAAAGTAAAATAATGGGTCAAAGTTTTCTTATCATTTAAGTGAAGATGTAATTAAGAGTCAAACTGTCTATTCTGATATACTTGAAAACATTATGGTTTGTGCATATATTTAGCTAGCACCACAAGAATATATAAATATTTTTATTTACCTTCATCTAGGAACTTCGTAGGTACAGTAGAAATTTTAACTTATTATTTCAGAAAAGTGAGATATCTTCATACTAACGTGCATGAGATACTGATCTTTTGGCCCTTGGAGGAAGAGACCGTACCAAAAATAATGGATGAAGATTAAAAGTACTCATTGACAGTTGAAAGCTTCTAGAGAAGGATAATATTGAAGTAGCTTACTGGATCAAGGAATAAAAACACACCTGGGAACTAAGAGTAATTTTTGTCGTTACAAAAAATACATTTACATGTACCTAACATAGTGGACAGGACTTTGAAACAGGATAATATTTCTATTATTAAAAAGCAAACAAATGAAACAAACAATAACAAAAATAATGTCAATTATAAATCAAGCCGCGCAAATGCGCGGGTCACCCCGCTAGTTGTAAAATATTTCAGCTAACACGTTATTTGGAGAGGCACGGCCGTCACATCACACGTGATTGCGTGTTCCAGATGTTTTCAGCCGCTCGTTCTATTCACAAAGATAGCCACACACTCACTCAATCATATTAGCAAGGTTGGAGTCTCTTGGAAAGGTTGTAACATGAAAAGGAAATAAACTAGATAGATTTTTGAGCTTGTGAGTTGCTTCATGGCTGAAGAGCACAAAAACAAGTTTCTGACAAGCTTACAGACAGTGCATAAAGTACAAGCTGGAAATCCAAACTGGAAAGCACGCAACAACACCTATTTCTGTCAGCCGGATAACCGTTTTCAGCATTCACGGGTCAATGGATCCGGCAAATCCATGATTGGACACTGGTTTGTCCAGATGTGTACTTTTAAATCCAAATTCATATGCCTACAATACCCTGACAATATAAGACAAGCATGTCTAGAAGCCTTGTTGCCCCATTGAAGCACCTCTTCTTGATGTTCCTAAAATCCTTCAGTGATGTCTGGGGGGAGTGAAACTTAAGCCTCATGGTCTCTAACTCCTTTGCGTTCAAAATAAAGAACGTTGCAAATTCAATGTTTTTCTTGCAGTGTACATATTTTTGAGCGCTACTATCTTCAGACGAATGCCATGCTATTTGAGAAACACCCAGTGCTTGTGGCGCCACTTATTTGTTACACCTTCCTCACGACATACTCCTCCCTGAAAATGCATGAAGAGTGAGAATACTCGAATACTACAAGGGGAGAGAGAGGCTTCCAATATAGTACACTATGCATTGTATGTGCTTTCAATGTGTCTGGAAATCATTACCTCGATAAACAGGTTCTCTAGGCTTGGAAAGCATCGCATCAAGGCAACAACCTGTAGCGACCAGACCTCAAATAGTCTGTGCTGCTATGCACCAGTGTCATCCCTGGATCAGTAATGCTGACACGCACAGTACAAATGGAGGATTTATAACAGAGTAGCAATCACACACTTATTACATCGAATATCTCCAAAGAGAATAAGTATGATAAATATGGCTTAAGGCCATCTAAAACGATAACAGCGGAAGACTTGAAAGATAAGTGAGTCCATCAACTCCAACGGCATCACTGAGTATAAGACCACGACCTAAGGCACCTTACTCGTCGTCTGAAAAGTCTGCAACATGAAACGTTGCAGCCCGAAAACGGGTCAGCACATGGAATATGCTGGCAAAGTAACACATAGAGAATAATGAACATAATAATGCTATACTACATGCATATATGGCTGGTGGAAAGCTCTATGGTTACAGTTTTGCGAAAAGCCAATTTTTCCCTACTGCAAAGGAATAAGTTTTATTTAACTATCATGGTGGTTGTTAAACATTGAGATGGTTGACAGCATCTCAATCCCAATTAAGTACCATCATTAACCCAACAAAATTAATTAAAGTAACATGGTGATGGGATTCACATGATAATCCAGGTACTAGATACTCAAGTTGTCCATAACCGGGGACACGGCTAACCATGATTAATTTGTACACTCTGCAGAGGTTTGTGCACTTTTCCCCACAAGACTCGATCGCCTCCGCTTGATTCTCGCACTACATGATGTTTGAGAAACGGATGACCGAGACACAGTCTTTCAGATACAATCACTCTTTACTCCGGATGGACAGTTACACCTACTTTCCCCCACATCTGCTAGCCCACCTCTTCAAGAGATCATGTAACCTACTTAACTATGCTAGAGCCCATAATAGCTTGTGGCTGCACACGGAAGTTTCTAGCATGAATAATCTTATGATCCCTTTGAGCCTGGGTGGCGGTCCTTATACAAACAGACAACACTGGGTTCTCCAGGTGCCTCAATCCACCCAGATGTGAGTTTTAGTTGCCACCTTAAGTAAACCATTATTAACAATCCCACATCTGTCATGAATATCTCTCAAACCCAATCCACATCTACGAGCATAGCATGGCAATAATAGCAAACGTAGAAGTAACTCCCAAGGGTTTGATAAATAAAACAGGAAATAGGTACTACCTCAACTACTTCCCAATACCCACAATTTAATTAGATCCTAATCATGCAATGTTTGTGGATTGATCTAATGCAATAAAAACTGGGTATGGAAAGGTATGATCAAAGTGTTACTTGCCTTGCTGATGATCCGCGAAACCTAGTGATTCGAAGTAATAAGCGGCGCACTCCGGGTACTCTATCGCAAACAAACAAGCAAACAATAAGTACTCATCTAATGCACCGGTAAAACTCGAATGAAAGATCCAACCGGAAAGTTCAACTTAAGAACTCCGGTTTGCAAAAAGAATCAACTCGAACAAAGCAACGAAAGTCAAACGGCGAAAGAAACAAGCTTCGTTTACTAATCTGGATCTAGGTCAAATTTTACAGTAGCAAAAACTTTTTTGAGTAGGTTAAACGGAAAGAGAATTTCGAGACGAAACTCTAGGCGCTTGAATCGCCTGATTCCGATAAACGAGCGAAAAGTTAAACGAAAACGAAGATCTGATCTGAAATCGAGATCTGGAATAAACGCGGAAAAATCGACGAAAAAGAAAAACTGACGAACGGTTAAAGAACGGACGTTCGTTAACAGTGAAAGTCCGACGAACACGTTCGTTAAAACGAACGGGTCGGTGAACGTTCACTAAGTAATAAAACCGAAGAAAATAAACCGATCTAGGGTTTTTTTTAAAACGAACGGTTTTTTTCCAGAAAACCGGCAAACGGCGGCGGCGGCTCGGTACCTCGTCGGGACGGGGCTCCGGCGGGGTCGGCGGGCTCCGGCGGGGTTCGGCGAGGGGCGGCGGGGTGTAGCGGGGCTTGGGGCGGCGACGGGGTGGCGAGGGGCGGCGAACGGCGGCGGCGAACGGCGAACGGGGCGGCGGCTCCTCGGGCTCCGGCGGCGGCGGCGGGTGGGGGTCGAGGCGGGGCTCGGGGTGAGGGGAGGGGCGGCGGCGGGGGTATATATGAGAAGGGGGGCTGCTTGGAGGAGGGGGCAAGGCGGCGGGGCTCCGGCGTGTCCGAGCCGGACACGGGCGCGGCGGCGCTGGCGTGCGCGCGAGGGAGACGGCGCTGCTGGGCCGGCCGCTCGGCTGGGCCTCGGCCCGGTCGGGCGCGGTTGGTTTTTTTTAAACATTCCGCCAAAAAAAATCACAGAAAAATAAATAAAAATCCAAAAAAGATAAAACAAATTTTCCCCATCTAGTTAAAATAATTAGAACAGGGTGAACATTTTTTGACACAAAAATGCAGTTTTGAAAACGTGCAATTTTTTTAATGCAACTAAAATTGCAAATAAAATCCAATATATGGTTTTATTATTTTTCCTCCAATATTTCAATTGTTTTGGAGAAGTCATATTTTCTCCTCTCATTTATTTTTTTATGTGAAATATTTTTTCGGAGAGAAAATAATTAAAACCAAAATCCATGTTTTATTATTTGATAAAATCAAATATGATAAATCAGGAAAATCCCCAACTCTCTCCGATGGTCCTTGAGTTGCTTAGGATTTATCGAGGATTTGCCAAAATGCAATAAAATATGCTATGCAATGATGATCTATATATAACATTCCAAATTGAAAATTTGGGATGTTACACAACCTTGTTCAGATTTAATGACATGTGGATAAGCAGGGTCTTGATTGATTGAACCGCCATTGATAGGCTGACTACAAACAAAGCCTGCATCGAGCACATATCATAAAATTAGCTGGATAAAGGATGCATGACATGAAACTTGGGCACAGGAACGAATACAACTCAAGAGTACAGTGCAAAAGGTGAGTACCTCGATAACTGTAGAGGCAAAAGAAATCTTGGATTCAGGAAATCCTTCGTAAAAATTGCCCAGACACTCATGTTGAGGTGCAGAGAAGACAGTTATATGCAAGTGCCGGCCTGAATATCGTGAATCAATCGTTTAAGTGAAGGTGCGTCCTCAACAACGAGTTCACCATTCTCACAAAGGATACAGATGACTTCAACTTTGGCTGAGTTTATTCTGATGCAGTGGTCCAGGTTATTGCAAACAAGCAGGAGCCACTCGAGGGCAGGGCAACCATGGTTGATTATGCTTTACAGTGAGACGTCTAATATATCAACTTCCAAAAATGAAAGCCTCTTAAGCAGTGGAAGTTTAAACGATCGTGCATCCTTATCAGGTATCTGGCAAAGAGAAAATGTGATGGTGTGCAGTGAGGAGGAAAACAGCAGCGTGGAAGTCGGTGGTGAGGGCGCGGACGAAGAGATTTCGTGTGGTAGTGTGATGGTTTTTCCCACAAAATGTGGGAACATGTAGTAGAACTCGAGAACCTGGAGATTCTTCAGTCTGGGGGATCGAAGCCAGGCGTCGACTATAGAGGGTCTGCAGTGGAGGTAGCACGCCGGAATGCAGAGGCGATGAACTGCGCCCTCATGGCCAGACAGCATGGCCTCCGGAAGGCTCAAACCAACAACGTCAGGTTGAAAACTGCATCGAGTTCCAAAATATCTAATGCGAATGACATCCTTGGTGGGGAGCATGGAGACTACGTCGATATGAACTATTTCTAGGGGCTTAAAAAGATGAGCGTCAGGGATCTCACTGCAGTCGAGATTCAGAGGAGCGGTGCACCATTAAGGACACCACCGATGTGCGAGGATTTGAGTGCGAATGCCCTCCTTAGTGGACAGACGGGAGATGATCTCATCGAGGACACCGTCCGGGAGGTCGCTGATGCGGTCCGGGCAAGACTCCTCCTTGTGCTTCTCCGAACCATTGAGCGGACCCGCGCTGCTTCCGGCCGCTACCGCCATACCCCCAGAGGAGGGCGTCGTCGGTGGCGCGAGCCTTGCCTTCTTGTTGCTCGGGGCACCTGGCCGGATCTCCATCTCCGTCTCCATTGCTGGGTTCGTGCCGCTTACGAGCAGTGCTCTATGCGGTGTGGATCTGGACAGACGGTTAGGTCTTCACTGCACGCGGATCCAAGTTTGAGGAGGGAAGGGGAGGGGAGGGGACGGCGACCAGTTGGACGACAACTATAAATTATCTTTTTTCTTCCCTGTTGCGGAAGAAAACAAAGCACAGCCTTTTAGATACGGAACACACTGTCCTACATGTATCGGATGCATGCAAGTCGATCAGAAAGACAAGAGCACGACTCTGCTTTACATCGCCCTTCTCTGTATTGTAAGCAGTCACGGCTTGAATCGTGTCTCCCTGAATTCAAGAATTTTCTGCTGCCACAAGTGCTCCATGAGCAGTGCCATTGAGAATAAACAAACCAGACGCACGGTCCTGCCTCTGTGATCCAATTTTTTTCCGTGAAAATCATGTTTACTTTGTGAGGCAGGGCTCTGAAGCTAGCCTGGGCAAGGTTTTAAATAAAGCACATGCACGGTGCTTCCATGACAAGCACGTCTCAATTTCCAGTAACAACATTGTAATGAATCTATAGGACGCACAGAAAACCTAACCATCTTTACGACCACTCGCGTCTGCTCTCCTCATCACTTATATTTAACTCACTTGGATCCGCCCCATAGTGAAGACCTAGCTGTCTTTCCAGATCCACGCCACATATAGCGGTGCTCGCAGGCGGCGTGAACCCAGCAATGGAGACGGAGATGGAGGTCCACTCCGGTGCCCCGAGCACCAAGAGGGCGAGGCTCGGGCCACCGACGACGGCCTCCTCTGGTGGTTTAGCGATAGCGGCTGGAAGCGGCGGCGGGCCGCACACTGATTCCGAGGATCGGGAAGAGGAGTTTGGTCCAGGCTGCATCAGCGACCTCCCGGACGCCGTACTCGGTGAGGTCAACTCCCGTCTCTCCACTAAGGAGGGCATCCGCACTCAAATCCTCGCACGTCAGTGGCGCCCTCTATGGCGCGCCGCTCCTCTAAATCTGGACTGTCATGAGATCCCTGTCACACGTCTTTTTAACCCTCTAGATCAAGTAGATTTCGAGTTGATCACCGCCACACCGGAGGAACTCATCCGCATAACATACACTGGATTTTTTTAGAGGACAACATGTCGGTGAAGATGATTCGTACCCTCCAGAGGCCATCCTCTCCGGCCATGAGAGCACAGTTCACCGCCTCTGCATACCGACGTTGTACCTCCAGTGCAGACCCTCAACTGTCGACGCCTGGCTTGAATCCACTAGATTGAACAATCTCCAGGTGCTTGAGTTTTACTACATGTTCCCACCATTTTTGAGACAACATGACATAGTACCATTCTCATGCCCTTCGCTTATGCCATCACCACCAGCATTCAACCCTCAGATTTCCTCCTCTCTCCAAAAAGTCACCTTTGCTCTTTGCAAGTTACTATACAATTATGTACGAGTGCTTAAACTACCACTGCTCAAGAGACTCTCGCTTGTGTATGTTGATATATCAGACGTCTCATTACAAAGCATCATCCACTCTAGTTCTCCTGCACTTGAGTCTCTGTTGCTTGTTTGGACAGTGAAGAACCATTGCATCAGAATAAACTCTCCTAACCTTATAAGCATTGGTATTTGTGGTTACTATGGGAAAGTTGTTATAGAGGATGCCTCCTCACTTCAACCGTTACTTTGTGATGATCATAGCAAGAACTTGCGGATAGTTATCACCTCTGCACCTAAACTGGAGGTCATGGGCAAATCATCTCATATTTTTGATGAATCCAGCAACGCAGATCACCGGATACTTATTCAGGTACTGACTTTCAACAATACTTTCACCTACATTCGTTCGGAGAAATAAGTTACATGTAATCCAACCTTTATTCTACTAATATTATGTTTTATTCTACATGAAGTGTTTGCCGACAATCAGCACATCCACAACGGTTCATTCTATCAAGACGTTGTTTATCAGCATGGATTATGATCTGCACGCAGTCTTTGCCTTGGTGCACCGCTTTCGAAGCTTGGAAAACTTGTATATCGAGGTGATGCTTCTCACACAAATTGTAAACACATACCATGCATGGTGTAGAACTCCATTCATCTAAAAAAGCATCACTTACATTTGTATGTAATGGACAAAGTTGTATATAGTCATGGACCAGTATTAGACACATCTGTGTCTAGACAAAACTAGAAAAGCTTTTATCACAATGGAGGTTATAGAATTATTCCTTCACTTGATCTCTCAACAGAATCACTCTTTATGGACCTTAAGCATTTTAAATCTTCATGTTTATTTAGGGAGGAGCCTCTAATGAAGAAATTCTTACGAACGACTGTTCTTGTAAGCACCATCACGACGTTCGTTTGAAGTCACTAACGCTAGAAAGCTATGTACAATGCGAGAAAAGCATTCAATTTGCGACATTCTTTATTCTCAACGCAGCGTAGCTGGAGAGTATCAGGATTAAGTTTCTTCTTCAAGAAGACTTCGCGGAACAATTCTACAAACAACAACAAGAGGTGCTTCAGTGGGACAAAAAGGCTTCTAAACATGATTGCCTTAGGTTGTCGCCAAGTTGCAACCACAAGAACTTGGATCTAAGGCACGCACACGTTGAGCACCTAGATTTAAAGGATCCATTCACTTGTAAGTGCTGAAAACAGTGCTGGAGTGAGATGTTGCTGCCACTTTCCAGTTTGGGTTTTACGTAGGTGTGGTGAAACAATGCCCGTACCTTTTGCTCAATCTGTAACCTTGCCAACAACATTGTCATTGGGCCGCACACCCATGAAGGAGCTCGCAACTGCTAAAATCAAACTATTTTGTCTGCCTTTATCTCGTTGCAACAACATTTTATACCCTGTGCAGTAAGCAAAAACATTGTTACTCTCCGCCGAGTGATCCCGCTGAGGATAGCGTCCGGGAGATCACTGATGCGGTCCGGGACGGGATTCTTGTTCATCATATGCCAGCAGCAGCTCATAGCAATTCTTCATATAGAAGCAGCAGGAGCAACTCATAGAAATTCATCATATAGCAGCAGCAGGAGCAGCTCATAGCAATTCATCATATAGCAGCAGCAGGAGCAGCTTATAGCAACTCATCATATAGCAATAGCAGCTCATGGCAATTCATCATATAGCAGCAGCAGCTCATAGCAATTCATCATATAGCAACAGCAGGAGCAGCTCATAGCAATGCATCATATAGCAGCAGTAGAAGCAGCTCATAGCAATTCATCGTATAGTGGATCAGAATGAAAATTTGGCAAAAAATCAGAGGAGATCCTCACCTTGTTGGATGAGCTCATCCTTCAACAGCACCTCAAGGCCACGGCCTGGGAGGAGGGGAGGGGGAATAAGGTGCCTTCTGCCGCAGTGTGGCATCGGCCGTAGTTGTGCGGCGCCCGCCGGAGTAGTGCGTTGGACGGACCACAGTGGAGCAGCTGCTGGAGACCATGAGAATGAGGGGTGGCGCCGGAGGGAGGAGCAGCCGGGGAGATTTGGCCCTACCCGCCGGCCATGTAGCCAAGCTGGACAGAGCATCATCGAGGACCAGGCCAGATGGGACCAGTGGCGACGGCTCGCTGGAGGAACCCTAGCGCTGCAGGCAGGGGATCGAGGTAGAGGGAAAGGGGAGAGGAGATGCAAGCGGGCAGGGCAATGAACGCTTGCGTGTTAGTTTTTACTTGAGGGTCAGGTGTGACGCGGGCGTAAGCAGTTGCATTTTGAGTGTAATATAGGCAAACAATAGAGTCATTTCACTATTCCTCTTCCCTTCAATTTTTAGTGAGCTTCTACCCGAAACACGCCCCTCCAAAGCGAAATAAGTTAAGCCCAAGCCCATAACTCAAAAATGACTTCTTTACATCTTTTATGGCTTATTTTAACAATAAGCTCTAAAAAGGAGGAATAGAACTGGCCCTTAACATGCAATTCAATTGTGCGTGCAATGATGAATCACTCCTGCCTACTATAGTGTACATTTAGGCATCATCATACATGGCATAACCTAATACATGTGTATTCCATTGTAGAATCTGGAATATGCAATGTTTATGTTAGTTCATACATTGCACATGATGTTTAAATCCCCTTAAATCTGGCCAGTCAAGTGATGGTCTTTAAGCCTCCTTCTTTGCTTCTTTTCTTGATATGTAAGATTTGCTCACACATCTGTTCAATTGCTTGTTTGCATCAGCCAGCCATACTAGGACTGTTTGCTTTGATTACTTGTTGTTCTTGACCTAACACTCTAACAGAGCTTGTCAACGATTTAAACACTAACGGCTACTGCAGGGGGGGGCTTGTCTAACTCATATGTGACATAAAGGTTTGGCTGTACACTAAAGTAGGCTCTCCAAGAGTACCTGGAGATCCAGTTCGAAGGTATGCCTAGTTTTTACATAGTGCACACATAGAGAATGCTCATTTCATTGTGTGCAAGTGCAAGAGATGTGGCATGTTTCATTATGTGGTGTTGTTTTGTTATAATCTCATCCTTTTGTGTGGTTCACAGACTAGAAAGTATGCATATTTATCTTCCATGGAGACGAGTAACTAGTTTGTGTCACCTTGCAGAGGGGGTGCGATGAAGATAAGATTGAGCATTTACAAGTACAAGATGTTAGGAAGGAGCCTTGCAAGAGAAGTAGGAGCAGCGCTGAGCCTGTTCAACCAGTTAAGGTAAGTCACTGTATCCAACTCAACAATTCAATTCCTTGTTTGTTTCGGGCATAGTTAATTTGCTCTTTTCAATTGCTTTATTTGTCCTCAGTTAATGAGATGCCCAAACAATGATGTCTGATGTTGGGTACTTGTATAACTATTAGTTGACATAATTAAAGGCCTTACCATTTAATTACTCTAGCGAAGTGTGCCTGAAGTTTTGAAGTCTATTAACCAACTATTACTGCATGAGGCTCACAATCTAGTTTATACTAGGCTAATGATTGCATAGTTTTGCTTGCTGTAGTAGCTAGGTTTGTATGAATCCCTCTGCTGTTCATTATGCTCCCTAAGACTTTAGTTGAGCTACAGAATGGCCAACTGCTTGCTTACTTATACGCAACGTGCTGTCTAAATTTGTAACTTGTCTGTGTTTTGGATTTGGCCCCAACATCATGCTCCTCTGGTGAGCTAAGAGAGATTTCTGTATGCGGGCTGCACAGACTACCATTTTTATAATTTTTAAAATATCACCTGCTTATGCTTCATGACGTGTAACATTATTGCTAGTCCTATTTTGCCATGTACAAATTAGTCTGTCTTGCTCGCTTCGCTGTTGTAACTATATATTTGCCCTAGTCATGTGTACTTACAGAAATATTTCAGGATGAAGTGACATCAACAGAAAGATCTGCGAGCAGTGCGGCATGGCCGTTACCAAATGATTATGGATTGGAATTGGAATGTTGTGATGTTCTCGAGCATCAACTAGAGGTGGCAAGACAACGTGTACATGATTCTCAACGTATAATCAACAAGTTGAGACTGGACTTGCAGGTATTAGATGTAGGAGTCAAAAAAATGAAACAAGACACTGAGGTAACCACGAAGGAATTGGAGATTTTGCATACTGAAATTTGTGCTATCTGAATCCGGCCAATCCTATTTTCTGAAGAGATTATAGTTCAAATGGTAAGTTCTGTTGATGTGTGTCCATGATGTATGAGCTTTATTTGTCCAGTGTATGTAATTTGCTGTTTGTCTACGCTTTATTATCACTAGTGCCGAACTATAATGCCCAGTGGGTATATTCGACTGTAATTTCTTTATTGTATAGTGTAGGATTCTTCTACGTTTCTATGCCTTAGTCTTTTTATTGTATAGTCTCAATGAAAGCACCATTGTTGTTGTCAAAACTGGCAGATCTTGGGTAGGGGGTCCCAATCTGTGTGTCATGGATCGATGCAGGGCGTCGGCGTGATGCGGTGAAGGCGTGGCAAAGCTTGAATTCACAGGCCGGTCTGAGTTCCGGATGCGGCATTCACCGAACTGTATACGAAAACTGACTGAACCACCACGCGACCATCATTAATACGGCCACCATTTGATAGACCTGTGTACAGATGATGAAACAAACCAGAGTAATAATTTCTTGGAAAAATTAACCCAAGCAAGAAAGAATACTAGGATTAATAGCACCTGGTTTATCTGTTGTAGCAATCTGAAGAAAGGTTACTCCCAAAATTGGGACTCGATCCGCACACCCATTGCCTGATGGGCGATAAAGCGACGGCATGGTGATGCTGGCAAAGGTGGGCTCGCCGAGGCAAAGCCCCCGGTCCAGCTAACGTGACGAAGCTGGTCGGCTGGTGACGCCAAAGTCACCGGAGTATGTTGATGAAGAAATAGCAAAGTCCCCGGTCTAGCCGAGATGACGGAGCGGGTCAGTAAGGAGGCGTTGCAGCTGCCATGTCAGCCGAGGTGTTGAAGCAGTTCGGCGTGATGGACATCGACTTGAAAAGCAACAGTGCGGCCATGCTGACGCTGGTCATAACTTGTGAAGCGGTCAATGCCGGATTGATGAAGTGACCGAGCGGCGATGTCGGCACGCCTGACCCGTGCAATCCGTGGGGCGATGGTGTTGGTGATAATTTATCCTTCGCGATGCCGAACTCTTGTTCAGCTTGCCGAGCTGATGATCCGATAAGGTTAGGCTCGGCTCGATGAAGCGACGATCTATCTAGCGCAGGTCGGCAGACGTGGAGCAATGTTACCGGACTAGTTTGACACCAGCGCGATGGTGAAGAGTGCCTCAGAGAAGGCTTAAATTTTTATGGGCACGTGTTAAGAACAACACACAATACCCTAGAAGAAAATTCCTTTAAGAAGGTCGTCCAATATCACGTTCATAAAGAAACATGAATTCTGGTCGGAGCCGTATTCGCGCAGAAAAGAGATCCGAAAAGTGATGCACTAATCGGAAGGTTCCGGGAGTTTGGACGGTCGGATCGAGCTGAAATTTTGAGGGGTGGTAGATATGGGAATTCCGCAGCCGATCAACGGTTGGATCTTGCAAAGGTCGTCCGAGCTAGGTGCTGGAGACCACGCCCTAAACTCGTCCAGATTCCCGTCCAGATTTGATAGGGCTCCGGTATATCGTAGATTGCCGGAGATTCCTCCATCGGAACTTGAAGAAATTTTTCATGGTTGTTGTAGACTTAATTCCGCACTATTCCACCAAAGGAATCATCAAAAACGATGCTCGAGGAGGTGGTGGCAGCGGATACAAGTTCGCTGTTCGGAAAAATAGTGCGGTCGCCCGAGGGCAATGTTGATGTTGAGCCCCCGAGCTCCTAGGATGATTTCTCCATGATCATGATAGGGATCGGAGTTGATGTTGATGGAGGCCCGCGTGCGAATATGATGATCGGAGGCAGGGCACGGTCCTTGGTCAAGCCAAGGTGACCAGTCGAGCCGGTGATGAAGATGCCGATGTCGAAGTCGATCTGCAGACGAGCCATTGACCCTTTGCCGATCACACAGTGCAACTCTCAATGAAAGCACCATTGTCGGTGTCAAAACCGGCAGATCTCAGGTAGGGGGTCCCAAGCTGTGTGTCATGGATCGATGGGTAACAGGAGACAGGGGACACGATGTTTACCCAGGTTCGGGCCCTCACTATCGAGGTAATACCCTACTTCCTGCTTGATTGATCTTGATGAATATATGGTACAAGAGTTGATCTACCTCGAGATCATATGTTGTGGTCTAAGACCTAAGGGTATGATGAGTAATGTCATAATGATTTATCGACTAGCCTAGCCTTGGCTTATATAACATACCGGAGGCCTAGAATAACAAGAGTCCCAGTCGAATACGCCGGTGGAGAGGAGTCCTTGTCTTGATCACCAAGTCTTGTGGAATCTTCCTCATGTATGTCATTGGATGTCCGAACTGGCCCATGAGTAAACGGCCATGGGGGTCCTCGGCCCAATCCAACTGATCGGGAGACGACGTGATGAGTACCCCCTAATCCAGGACACCGTCAAACGCGATAGTATGGAGTAGGATAATTCTTGAATATGCTATATCGTTGAAACGAGGGCCAACACGCCCAAACATTTCCTAGACGCCATACAAACGAACAAACATGTGTAGTCAAAGCGGGCCTTAATTGGGCTGGTCAAAATAATATTAAGTGGATCCCAAATGATGTGGCCCACCATAACAACGGCTCTTAGCAGGTCCTTAGCAGGGCAAAAGCTTGATAGGGTCGTATAAATGGAAATGGCCCGCGGGCCTCTAGCAGGCCGAAATACATGTCAATTTTGTCTCGGCCCTTTTACTTTACGGGACAGTAAGAGGCTGAAAGTGTTATGGGCCAGAGGAGGCCCAATTTGCAAACTAGGCTTTTAACAGGCCGAAAGTCGCGTTGGGCTGAAATGATGCCCTACGGTACGTGGGCCCCTAATGGACCCAATGTCAAAGGCCCAACTGTTGTCCGGGCCGTTAATAGGCCGAGAGACAAAATGGGCTAGGAGTTGTCCCATTTACCGAATGGGCCGAGGACAGGCCTAAAGTCACAGCGGGCTAGAATTGGCCCAACTGCAGAATGGGCCGAGAAAAGGCCGAAAGACATTCTTGGCCGTTAACGGGCTGGAACTGGCGATGGGTTGCTAACAGGCCGAAAGAAGCTCGGGCCGTAATTAGGCCCAAAGACGTAGCGAGCCGTTAACGTGCTTAAACTGACGATGGGCTAGAAATTGTGAAATCTAGAATGGGCCTTTGATGGGCCGATTCTGTGTAACTTGTATGGGCCATGCTTGTAAATGGGCCTGACTCAAGTAGGCCGCTAATGGGCCGGCTCGCTTATTTTGACAGGCCCGACCTTTTAACCTGAATGGGCCACTGTTGGGCCGAGACACATTTCGACGTATCATAGGTGCGTTCCGTCCATTCGCTGGATGACAACTGTCCGAACGCAGGGCTGACACGTGGATCTGCCGGCCAATGAGAATTTTACACGTGGAAAATCCCCATTGGTCCGCGCTGTTAACGGGTTATCGAATCCAAACCGGAACCCGATAGCTTAACGGTGACTCGTTATGGTGGATTCCATGTGTCAGTCACCCTTGACGAAAGCACTTCTATGACGCGTGATTTATCGTCATGGAAGTGGACACTTCCGTGATGATAATTTTGGTAATGTCATGGAACACTTCTACGACAACACAAGTATGACTATCTTGATTCTGTCATAAAATCGTCATGGATGTACATGCATGACAGAAAACATGACCTACTGTGACAAACACATATCATCACAAAAGTGTATTTTTTGTAGTGCAATGGACTCAATGTGATCTTGGATCACTTAATGAAAAATGTAGAGTCTTGATCATTTTGAGGGGTCCACAATCACTAATCCTTGCCATGCCAATCGTTGAATATCCTAAAATATTTAACTTGAATGGACATTAGTTCAATGAGATATATGTTGTTATGAATTACCAAAACCACCCATGGATTAGTTGCACTTTCAATATCCCCCTTTTGGGTGATTGATGACAACATATAGATCAAAGCTTCGACAAATGATAAAATGAATGAAATACATCGTCGCTTTGAGAAGTATGTGATAAGCAGGACCCCCCCTAAATTTGTGCATTATTAACAATTTGTGTTTGAATGCAAATGCACAATCGATTAGGATTATGGGTCACCCTTCCATGTCACATACAACTTGGTGGAGCGCACAAAATGATATGAATGGAATAGTAAGCATGCATCACCAAAAACATAAGTGAATGATCATACACAAATAATGATAAGGATAAGCATTAAGCATCACATGAAGCATAGTATGATCAATCACACTTAACCAAAGTATCTCATGCGCATAACGATCAAAGTAGCACATGTCAAACAAAAATAATAGGAGAAACTCTCAAGAAAAACAACGAGCAAAAGCGAGACACTCTCTCTCAAAGTCTAACAAGCAAAATAATAGTAGTAGAACCTTCTCATGATCAAGTAGCAAGCTATTCACATGTTAAAGCATAGACCATAAACTTTCTTGAAAACTAACAAACTATGTTCTCAGTCATCAAACAATTACAATTCATCTTATTTTCAGGACGGGTCTATGTAAGAGCTTTGATTTAGCAAATTCCACATACTCAACTATCATATAGTCTTCCATGATTGCTACCACTCAAAGCATATTTTTAGAACAAATAGGATCCATCGAACACAAAGAAAGATTGGGGCTTAGTGTTTCGCCTCCCAACTTATTTATCATATATATAATTGTCAACAATAATAATTCATGATCAAATACATTTGAATGGCCATGTATGCTTAGATCTTTCCCCATCACATGATGCTTGCCAACTAAAGAGTAGGTTGGAATGAGAAGGAGTACTACTGACTCTTGCATAACAGTAAAAGATAGGCCCTTCGCAGAGGGAAGCAGGGATTTGCAGAGGTGCTAGAGCTCGAAGCTTTTAAAACAGAGATGAAAATAACTTTGAGAGGCATGCTTTCATTGTCAATGTAACGATCGATAGTTTGCACTATCTTCCATGCTAGAAACATTATAGGAGGTTCCTAGACAGAATGGTAAAGTTTTTACTCCCTCTCCACCAACAATCAAACTCCATGGCTGATCCAAAACAACGGGTGTCGTCCATAGCAACAAAAGTCCTGGGGGAGTTTTGTTTAATTATTTGAAATTTTGTTTTTGATCTTTTGATCATAGGACTGGGCATCCCAATTACCAACCACTCTCTCGTGAATGATAAGTGAATAAACGCTAATCGTGAGAATAACCCATCTAGCATGGAAGATACTGACAGCCCCTAGTCGCTACATGAGCGATTCAGGCATACAAAACAGATTATTATTTGAAGGTTTAGAGTTTGGCACATGCAAATTTACTTGGAACGGCAGGTAAATACCACATATAGGTAGATATGGTCGACACTCATGGAGGAAACTTGGTTCAAGGATTTTGGACGCACAAGCAGTATTCCTGTTTAGTATAGAAATTTTGGCTAGCAAAAGAACCTAAATAGCAAGCACTACATGTTGGAGGATCCATAACAATATAACTTCTATACAAATATACCCAAACATAACTCAATATGTTGTCTTCCTTGTCCAACTTCAACTAATTTGATCAAGTTTGAAATTATTAATGGGGCTCACAATCATAGAAGATGTCCAAGATAGTATATTTATATGTGAAATCTCTCTTCCTTAAATATTCTTTCATGAATTTTTCAAGTGACCAATACTATGTTTGCTAACTTTCAATAAATCTACCACCTCTACTTCTTATATGTGAAGTCATTACTCCACATGGTATAAGCATATGAAACATATATAATTTCAGATTTATGATATTCAATTCATTCAACCATTTACTCATAGGATATAAGTGAAACACGTGAGTAAATGACAAACTACTCCAAAAAAAGATATAAGTGAAGATGAATGAGTAGTAGAATAATTAAATAGCTATGTGAAGATTCTCTCTCATAAAGAAATTTTTTCTCTTAATTACTTTATTCAAACATCAAGCAAAAAAAATGACATTCTAAGGATAACATGTATCATGTGAAGAAGCAAAAACTTAGGCTCAACCAAAACTGACCGATCATTGTTGAAGAAGAAAGGTGGGATACCAACCGGGGCATCCCCAAGCTTAGATGCTTGAGACTTCTTGAAATATTAACTAGGGATGCCTTGGGCATCCCCAAGCTTGAGATCTTGTGTCTCCTTAATTCCTCTCATATCACAGTTTCCCTTATTCTTAAAAACTTCATCCACACAAAACTCAACAAGAACTCGTGAGATAAGTTAGTATAAATCCATGCAAAACCTTATATTTCTCTACTGTAGAAAATTACTAAAATTGTAATTTGATATTGCATACTAATTGCCTCTGCATATTTAATACTCCTATCCTCAAATAGAATCATTAAACAAGAAAACGTATGCAAACAATGCAAACATAACAGCAATCTGTCTAAACAGGACAGTCTGTAAAGAATGCAAGAGGAATCAAACTTTCCTAACTCTAAAAATTCTGAAAAATTAACACACTGTAGACAATTTTTGTTACTCATTGTGTAAAAAGTTAAAGATTTTATCACATTCTGACTTCCCAGAAGAATTCAAACAATGATAGAAACTTTCTCTTTTCAAAACAACAACATATAGACTTGCAAAATAAGCACGGTAAAGGCTATACTTGACATTTTTATTGAAATAAAAGATGCAAAACATTATTCTAAATAACAAAAATAAAATCTAAAAAAAGAATATTACGCTCCAAAAAACACATATCATGTGACGAATAAAAGTATAGCTCGAAGTAAGGTTACCGATAATGTTGAAGACGAAAGAAGGGATGCTTTCCGGGGCATCCCCAAGCTTAGTTGCTTGGGTATTCCTTGAATATTACCTTGGGGTGCCTTGGGCATCCACAATATTAGGGTCTTGCCACTCCTTATTCTCCTCATATCGATATCTCTCCCAAAACTTGAAAACTTCAATCACATAAAACTTAACAGAACTTCGTGAGATGCGTTAGTACAATAAAGCAAATCATTCACTTGGGTACTGTCAAAGACAAGATTCACAATTGTTCTCACACAATTCCTACTGTAACTTATCATTTCCACAATTTATATCACTTAATATAAGCTGGAAACACAAAAACATGCAAACTATGCATTGAAAATAGAATCTGCGAAAAACAGAACAGTCTGTAATGATCTGAACAACCGCCATGCTTCTGCAACTTCAAAAATTCTAAAAAATTAGGACAACGTAGGGAATTTGTGTATAAATCATGTGTATAAAATTCAGATCAAAAGCACATTCCAGGGAAGTTTCAAAATTCCTGGACTGAGAGCAAAAGTTTCTGTTTTTACTCAAAATCAAGTCAACTATCATCCACAATATACCAGAGACTTTACTTGGCACTTTATTGAAGCAAAAGCTCTAAACACATGATTACTACAGTAGCTTAATCATGTGAACACACAAAAACAGTAGGGGTAAATGTAGGGTTGTCTCCCAACAAACACTTTTCTTTAATGCCTTTCTAGCTAGGCATAATGATTTCAATGATGCTCACATAAAAGATTAGAATTGAAACATAATGGGAGAATCATGAAGCATATGACTAGCCCATTTAAGTATAACCCACTTCCTATGCCTAGGGATTTTGGAGCAAACAATTTATGAGAACAAGAATCAACTAGCATAGGAAGGCAAAACAAGCAAAACTTCATGATTTTCAACATAAAGAGAGGAAACTTGATATTATTGCAATACCTACAAGCATATGTTCCTCTCTCATAATAATTGTCAGTAGCATCATGAATGAATTCAACAATATAACTATCACATAAAACATTCTTTTCATGATTCATAAGCATAGAAATTTTTGTACTGTGCACATAAGCAAATTTATTCTCATTCATAGTAGTGGGAGCAACCTCAACAAAATAACCATCATGCGACACGTGATTGGCATAATCTAATTGAAAATTAAAATCACGATGACAAGATTCATGGTTATCATAATTCTTTATAGCATACATGTCATCACAGTAATCATCATAGATAGCAACTTTGTTGTCAAAATCAATTGAAACCTCTTCCAAGATAGTGGATTCATCACTAAATAAAGTCCTGACCTGCAAATCCACTTTTATCATAATTGTGAAAAGATTAGACACCCTCCAAAATAGTGGGATCATTACTTCCTAAAGTTGACACTCTTCCAAACCCACTTTCATCAATATAATCATCATAAATAGGAGGCATGCTATCATCAAAATAAATTTTCTCATCAAAACTTGGGGGACTAAAAATGTCATCTTCATCAAACATAGCATCCCCAAGCTTGTAGCTTTGCATATCATTAGCATCATGGATATTCAAAGAATTCACACTAACAACATTGCAATCATGCTCATCATTCAAAGATTTAGTGCCAAACATTTTATTGACTTCTTCTTCTAACACTTGAGCACAATTTTCCTTGCCATCATCCTCACAAAAGACATAAAAAAGATGAAGCATATGAGGCAACCTCAACTCCATTTTTTGTAGTTTTCTTTTATAGACTAAACTAGTTATAAAACAAGAAATAAAAGATTCAATTGCAAGATCTAAAGATATACCTTCAAGCACTCACCTCCCCGGCAACGACGCCAAAAAAGAGCTTGATGTCTACTACGCAACCTTCTTCTTGTAGACTCGTGTTGGGCCTCCAAGCGCAGAGTTTTGTAGGACAGTAGCAAATTTCCCTCAAGTGGATGACCTAAGGTTTATCAATCCGTGGGAGGCGTAGGATGAAGATGGTCTCTCTCAAACAACCCTGCAACCAAATAACAAAGAGTCTCTTATGTCCCCAACACACCCAATACAATGGTAAATTGTATAGATGCACTAGTTCGGCGAAGAGATGGTGATACAGGTGTAATATGGATGGTAGATATAGGTTTTTGTAATCTGAAAATATAAAATCAGAAAGGTAACCAGTAACAAAAGTGAGCAAAAACGGTATTGCAATGCTTGGAAACAAGGCCTAGGGTTCATAGTTTCACTAGTGCAAAGTCTCTCAACAATGATAACATAATTAGATCATATGGCAATCCCTCAACGTGCGACAAAAGTCACTCCAAAGTTCCTATTGCGGAGAACATAAGATGAAATATCTTGTAGGGTACGAAACCACCTCAAAGTTATTTTTTCCGATCAATCCATTGAGCTATCCCTATAAGTGTCACAAATATCCCTAGAGTTCGTAGTAAAATAACACCATATGATACACATCAATCAACCCTAATGTCACCTAGATACTCCAATGTCACCACAAGTATCTGTGGGTGAATTATACGATATGCATCAAACAACTTCAGATTCATAATATTCAATCCAACACAAAGAACTTCAAAGTGTGCCCCAAGATTTCTACCGGGGAAACAAGGACGAAAACGTGCATCACCCCCTATGCATAGATTACCCTAATGTCACCTCAGGAAACGCAAGTTGAGTGCCAAAACATATATCAAGTGAATCAGTGGAAAACCCCATTGTCACCACGGGTATCCCACGCAAGACATACATCAAGTGTTCTCAAATCCATAGAAGTATTCAATCCGATAATAGTGAAACCTCAAAGGTAAAACTCAATTCATCACAAGAAGGTAGAGGGGGAGAAACACCATATGATCCAACTATAATGACAAAGCTCGCGGTACATCAAGATTGTGCCAAATCAAGAACACAAGAGAGAGAGAGAGATGAAACACATAGCTACTGGTACATACCCTCAGCCCCGAGGGTGAACTACTCCCTCCTCATCATGGAGACCGCCGGGATGATGTAGATGGCCACCGGTGATGGTTTCCTCCTCCGCCAGGGTGCCGGAACAAGCTCCCGATTTGTTTTTTGTGGCTACAGAGGCTTGTGGTGGCGGAACTCCCGATTAGGTTTCCTTCTGGGGGTTTCCTGATTTATAGGAATTTTTGGCATCGGTCTCACATCACGGGGGGGTCCACGAGGCAGCGACGAGACAGGTGGGCGCGCCCTCCACCCTTGCCATCACCTTGGGACTCTTATGTCCCAACTCCGGTGCTTCGGGGGTCTCTTTTGGTCCATAAAAAATCACAGTAAATTTTCAGCCCATTCCGAGAACTTTTATTTCTGCACAAAAAAACGACACCACAGTAGTTCTGCTGAAAACAGGGTCAGTCCGGGTTAGTTCTAATCAAATCATACCAAAATCATATAAAATTATTGTAAACATGGCATGAATACTTCATAAATTATAGATACATTGGAGATGTATCAGCATCTCCAAGCTTAATTCCTGCTCGTCCTCGAGTAGGTAAATGATAAAAGAAATAATTTATGAAGTGTGAATGCTAGCAAGCGCACAAGTTTGATCAATGATAGTTTCAACCTTTTCTAGCATCATTACATATCATAACAGTAGCTCATCTCATAAAACTTCTCATGATCAAGTAGCAAGCTATTCACATGTTAAAGCATAGACCATAAACTTTCTTGAAAACTAACAAACTATGTTCCCAGTCATCAAACAATTACAATTCATCTTATTTTCAGGATGGGTCTATGTAAGAGATTTGAGTTAGCAAATTCCACATACTCAACTATCATATAGTCTTCCATGATTGCTACCACTCAAAGCATATTTTTAGAACAAATAGGATCCATCGAACACATAGAAAGATAGGAGCTTAGAGTTTCGCCTCCCAACTTATTTATCATATAGATAATTGTCAACAATAATAATTCATGATCAAATACATTTGAATGGCCATATATGCTTAGATATTTCCCCATCACATGATGCTTGCCAACTAAAGAGTAGGTTGGAATGAGAAGGAGTACAACTGACTCTTGCATAAAAGTAAAAGATAGGCCCTTCGCAGAGGGAAGCAGGGATTTGCAGAGGTGCTAGAGCTCGAAGCTTTTAAAACAGAGATGAAAATAGGCATGCTTTCATTGTCAACGTAATGACCGAGAGTTCTCACTATCTTCCATGCTAGACACATTATAGGCAGTTCCCAAACAGAATGGTAAAGTTTTTACTCCCTCTCCACCAACAATCACACTCCACGGCAGATTCGAAACAACGGTTAGCGTCCATAGCAACAACAGTCCTGGGGGAGTTTTGTTTAATTATTTGAAATTTTGCTTTTGATCTTTTGAACATAGGACTGGGCATCCCAATTACCAACCACTTTCTCATGAATGTTAAGTGAATAAACACTCATTGTGAGAATAACCCACCTAGCATGGAAGATACTGACAGCCCCTAGTCGCTACATGAGCGATTCGGGCATACAAAACAGATTATTATTTGAAGGTTTAGAGTTTGGCACATGCAAATTTACTTGGAACGACAGGTAAATACCACATATAGGTAGATATGGTGGGCACTCATGGAGGAAACTTGGTTCAAGGATTTTGGACGCACAAGCAGTATTCCCACTCAGTACAGAAATTTTGGCCAGCAAAAGATCCTAAATAGCAAGCACCACATGTTGGAGGATCCATAACAATATAACTTCTATACAAATATATCCAAACATAACTCATTATATTGTCTTCCTTGTCCAACTTCAACTAATTTGATCAAGTTTGAAAATAATTAATGGGGCTCACAATCATAGAAGATGTCCAACATAGTATATTTATATGTGAAATCTCGCTTCCTTCAATATTCTTTCATGAATTGTTAAAGTGACCAATACTATGTTTGCTAACTTTCAATAAATCTACCACCTCTACTTCTTATATGTGAAGTCATTACTCCACATGGTATAAGCATATCAAACATATATAATTTCAGATTTATGATATTCAATTCATTCAACCATTTACTCATAGGATATAAGTGAAACACGTGAGTAAATGACAAACTACTCCAAAAAAAGATATAAGTGAAGATCAATGAGTAGTAGAATAATTAAATAGCTATGTGAACATTCTCTCTCATAAAGAAATTTTTTCTCTTAAGTACTTTATTCAAACATCAAGCAAAACAAAATAAAATGACATTCTAACTTTCAATAAATTTACCACCTTTACTTCTTATATGTGAAGTCATTACTCCCCATGGTATAAGCATATGAAACATATATAATTTCATATTTATGATATTCAATTCATTCAACCATTTACTCATAGGATATAAGTGAAACACGTGAGTAAATTAATCAAATATCAAGCAAAACAAAATAAAATGACATTCTAAGGATAGGACATATCATGTGAAGAAGCAAAAACTTAGGCTCAACCAAAACTGACCGATCATTGTTGAAGAAGAAAGGTGGGATGCCAACCGGGGAATGCCCAAGCTTAGATGCTTGAGACTTCTTGAAATATTAACTAGGGATGCCTTGGGCATCCCCAATCTTGATATCATGTGTCTCCTTAATTCCTCTCATGTCACGGTTTCCCTTATTCTTAAAAACTTCATCCACACAAAACTCAACAAGAACTCGTGACATAAGTTAGTATAAATCAATGCAAAACCATATAATTTTCTACTGTAGCAAATTACTAAAATTATAATTTGACATTTCATACTAATTTCCTCTGCATATTTAATACTCCTATCCTCAAATAGAATCATTAAAGAAGCAAACATATGCAAACAATGCAAACATAACAACAATCTGTCTAAACAGGACATTGTGTAAAGAATGCAAGAGGAATCATACTTTCCTAACTCTAATTTTTTTCAAAAATTACCACACTATATAGAATTTGTTGTTTCTCATTGTGTAAAAATTTAAAGATTTTATCACATTCTGACTTCCCAGAAGAATTCATACAATGATAGAAAACTTACTGTTTTCAAAACAACAACATATAGACTTACAAAATAAGCATGGTAAAGGCTATACTTGACATTTCTATTGAAATAAAATATGCAAAATATTATTCCAAATAACAGCAAGCAAATCTAAACAATAGAAAATGACTCTCCAAGAAAAACACATATCATGTGACGAATAAAAATATAGCTCCAAGTAAGGTTACCGATAATGTTGAAGACGAAAGAAGGGATGCCTTCCGGGCATCCCCAAGCTTAGTTGTTGGTTATTCCTTGAATATTACCTTGGGGTGCGTTGGGCACCCGCACCCCCAAGCTTAGGGTCTTGGCACTCCTTATTCTCCTCATATCGATATCTCACCCAAAACTTGAAAACTTCAATCATATCAAACTTAACGGAACTTCATTAGATGTGTTAGTATAATAAAGCAAATCATTCACTTGGGTACTGTCAAAGACAAGATTCATAATTGTTCTCACACAATGCCTACTGTAACTTATCATTTTCACAATTGATATCACTTAATATAAGCTATGGAAACACAAAAACCTTCAAACTATGCTTTGAAAATAGAATTTGTCAAAAACAGAACAATCTGTAATGATCTGAACAACCACCATACTTCTGCAACTTTGAAAATTCTGAAAAATTAGGAAAACGTAAGGAATTTGTATATCAATCATGTGTAAAAGATTCAGATCAAAAGCACGTTCCAGTGAATTTTCAAAATTCCTGGACTGAGAGCAAAAGTTTCTGTTTTTGCACAAAATCAAGTCAACTATCATCCACACTATCCCAAAGACTTTACTTGGCACTTTATTGAAGCAAAAGCTATAAAACATGATTACTATAGTAGCTTAATCATGTGAACACACAAAAACAGTAGGGGTAAATGTTTGGTTGTCTCCCAACAAGCATGTTTTTTTAATGCCTTTCTAGCTAGGCATAATTGTTTCAATGATGCTCACATAAAAGATAAGAATTGAAACATAATGGGAGCATCATGAAGCATATGACTAGCCCATTTAAGTCCAACCCACATCCTATGACTAGGGATTTTGTGAGCAAACAATTTATGAGAACAAGAATCAACTAGCATAGGAAGGCAAAACAAGCAAAACTTCAAGATTTTCAACATAAAGAGAGGAAACTTGATATTATTGCAATACCTACAAGAATATGTTCCTCTCTGATAATAATTTTCAGTAGCATCATGAATGAATTCAACAATATAACTATCACATAAAACATTCTTCTCATGATTCATAAGCATCGAAATTTTTGTACTCTCCACATAAGCAAATTTATTCTCATTCATAGTAGTGGGAGCTACCTCAACAAAATATCCATCATGTGACACTTGATTGGCATAATCCAATTGAAAATTAAAATCACGATGACAAGATTCATGGTTATCATAATTCTTTATAGCATACATGTCATCACAATAATCATCATTGATAGCAACTTTGTTGTCAAAATCAATTGAAGCCTCTTCCAAGATAGTGTATTCATCACTAAATAAAGCCATGAACTCTCCAAATCCACTTTTATCATAATTGTAAAAAGATTTGACACCCTCCAAAATAGTGGGATCATTACTTACTAAAGCTGACACTCTTCCAAACCCACTTTCATCAATATAATCATCATAAATAGGAGGCATGCTATCATCAAAATAAATTTGCTCATCAAAACTTGGGGGGACTAAAAATATCATCTTCATCAAACATAGCATCCCCAAGCTTGTAGATTTGCATATCAATGATTCACACTAACAACATTGCAATCATGCCCATCATTCAAAGATTTAGTTTCACACATTTTATTGACTTCTTCTTCTAACACTTGAGCACAATTTTATAGAACCTGGCTTGTATATTCCAATGATGGGCTTCCTCAAATTGCCCTAGGTCTTCGTGAGCAAGCATGTTGGATGCACACCCAGTTAGTTTCTTTTTTGAGTTTTCATAAACTTATAGCTCTAGTGCATCCGTTGCATGGCAATCCCTACTCACTCACATTGATATCTATTGATGGGCATCTTCATAGCCCGTTGATACACCTAGTTGATGTGAGACTATCTCCTTCTTTTTGTATTCTCCACAACCACCGTCTATTCCACCTATAGTGCTATGTTCATCGCTCATGCTCATGTATTGCGTGAAAGTGGAAAAAGTTTGAGAACATCAAAAGTATGAAACAATTGCTTGGCTTATCATCGGGGTTGTGCATGATTTTAATATTTTTTGTGATGAAGATGGGGTATAGCCAGACTATATGATTTTGTAGGGATAAACTTTCTTTGGCCATGTTATTTTGAGAAGATATAATTGCCTTGTTAGTATGCTTGAAGTATTATTGTTTTTAAGTCAATATTAAACTTTTGTTTTGAATCATACAGATATGAACATTCATGCCACAATAAAAGAAATTACATGGATAAATATGTTAGGTAGCATTCCACATCAAAAATTCTGTTTTTATCATTTACCTACTCGAGGACGAGCAGGAATTAAGCTTGGGGATGCTTGATACGTCTCCAACGTATCTATAATTTTTGATTGTTCCATGCTATTATATTATCTATTTTGGATGTTTTATATGCATTAATATGCTATTCTATATTATTTTTGTGACTAACCTATTTACCTAGAGCCCAGTGTCACTTCCTATGTTTTTCCTTGTTTTAGAGTTTCGCAGAAAAGGAATACCAAACGAGTCCAAACGGAATAAAACTTTCGCGATGGTTTTTCTTGGACCAGAAGACATCGAGAGGACTTGGAGTGCAAGTTAGAGAAGCCACGAGGCGGCCACAAGGACGGAGGCGCGCCCAGGGGGGTAAGGCGCGCCCCCACCCTTGTGGGCCCTTCGTGACTCCACCGACCTAGTTTCTTTGCCTATGTATTCTCATATATCCTAAAACTAACAGAGAGCCACGAAAACACTTTTCCACTGCCGCAACCTTCTGTACCCGTGAGATCCCTTTCGATGAAGCGCGAGTAGTTTACCACAGACCTACGGGTCCATAGGTAGTAGCTAGATGGCTTCTTCTCTCTCTTTGATTCTCAATACCATGTTCTCCTTGATGTTCTTGGAGATCTATTTGATGTAATACTTTTTTGCGTTGTGTTTTCCGAGATTCGATGAATTGTGGATTTATGATCAGCTTATCTATGAATATTATTTGAATCTCCTCTGAATTCTTATATGCATGATTTTATATCTTTGCAAGTCTCTTCGAACTATCGATTTGGTTTGGCCAACAAGATTGGTTTTTCTTGCAATGTGAGAAGTGCTTAGCTTTGGGTTTAATCTTGCCGTGTCCTTTCCAAATGACAGTAGGGGTAGCAAGGCACGTATTGTATTGTTGCCATAGAGGATAAAAAGATGGGGTTTTCATCATATTGCTTGAGTTAATTCTTCTACATCATGTCATCATACTTAATGCGTTACTCTGTTCTTCATGAACTTAAAACTCTAGATGCAGGCAGGAGTCGGTCGATGTGTGGAGTAATAGTAGTAGATGCAGGCAGGAGTCGGTCTACTTGACACGGACGTGATGCCTATATTCATGATCATTTACTTAGATATTGTCATAACTTTGCTCTTTTCTATCAATGGCTCGGCAGTAATTTGTTCACCCACCGTAATATTTTTTATCTTGAGAAAAGCCTCTAGTGAAACCTATGGCCCCCGGGTCTATTTTCCATCATATAAGTTTCCAATCTACAATTTTAGTTTCCGATTTACTTCCTTTGCAATCTTTTACTTTCCGATCTAAGCCAAAAATACCAAAAATATTTACTTTACCGTTTATCTATCTCTATTAGATCTCACTTTGCAAGTAACCGTGAAGGGATTGACAACCCCTTTATTACATTGGGTGCAAGTTGTTTGATTGTTTGTGCAGGTATTCAGTGACTTGTGCGTTATCTCCTACTGGATTGATACCTTGGTTCTCAAACTGAGGGAAACACATACTCTACTTTGCTGCATCACCCTTTCCTCTTCAAGGGAAAAACCAACACAAGCTCAAGAAGTAGCAGAGGGCACACGAGGTGGCCACAAGGACGGGGGCCACGCCCAGGGGGAGTAGGGCGCGCCCTCCACCCTTGTGGTGGCCTCGTGTCACTTTCAGACCACTTTTAATTTTCCTAATTTTTTAAATATTCTAAAACAGAGAAAAAATGCTATTAGGACAGTTTTGGAGTAGGTTTACTTACCGTACCACCTACCTATTCCATTTCGGAGTCTGAAATGTTCTGGAAAGTGTCCCTTATTTACTCCTCCGGTGTTACAGTGTCAATTATATTGGTCTCAACATTTATGGGAGTACCTGAGATATAATGTTTGATTCTTTGACCGTTTACCACCTTAGGATTTGTGCCTTCGGCGTTGTTGATCTTTATGGCACCGGAACGATAGACCTCCTCGATAATGTAAGGACCTTCCCATTTAGAGAGAAGCTTTCCTTCAAAAAATCTTAAACGAGAGTTGTATAGCAAAACATGATCACCTACATTAAACTCACGCTTTTGTCTCCTCTTGTCATGCCATCTTTTAACCTTTTCTTTAAACAACTTGGCATTCTCATAGGCTAGGGTTCTCCATTCATAAAGCGAGCTTATGTCAAATAACCTCTTCTCACCGGCAAGTTTGAAATCATAATTGAGCTCTTTAATAGCCCAATATGCCTTATGTTCTAATTCAAGAGGTAAGTTACATGCTTTTCCATAAACCATTTTATACAGAGACATACCCATAGGGTTCTTATAAGCAGTTCTATAAGCCCATAATGCATCATCAAGTTTCTTAGACCATTTCTTTTTAGATCTATTAACAGTCTTTTGCAAAATCAATTTAATCTCTCTATTGCTCAATTCTACTTGACCACTAGACTGAGGATGATAAGGAGATGCAATTCTATGATTAACATTATACTTAGCAAGCATTTTATGGAAAGCACCATGAATAAAATGTGAACCACCATCAGTCATTAAATATCTAGGGACTCCAAACCTCGGAAAAATAACTTCTTTAAGCATCTTAATAGAAGTGTTATGATCTGCACTACTAGTTGGAATAGCTTCTACCCACTTAGTAACGTAATCAACAACAACTAGAATATGTGTATACCCGTTAGAGGAAGGAAAAGGTCCCATATAATCAAAGCCCCAAAAATCAAATGGTTCAATAACAAGTGAATAATTCATAGGAATTTCTTGACGTCTACTAATATTACCAATTCTTTGGCATTCATCACAAGACAAGACAAACTTACGAGCATCCTTGAAGAGAGTAGGCCAATAAAAACCGGATTGCAATACCTTATGTGCAGTTCTATCTCCAGCATGGTGTCGTCCGTAAGACTCAAAGTGGCACTTGCGTAGGATCTATCCCTGTTCATGCTCAGGCACACAACGTCTAATAAAACCATCTACTCCTTCTTTATAAAGGTGTGGGTCATCCCAAAAGTAATGTCTTAAATCATAGAAAAACTTTTTCTTTTGCTGGTATGTGAAACTAGGTGGTATAAATTTAGCAACAATGTAATTAGCATAATCAGCATACCATGGGGTATTACGAGAAGCATTTATGAAAGCTAATTGCTCATTAGGAAAGCTATCATCAATAGGAAGTGGGTCATGAAGAACATTTTCTAACCTAGACAAGTTGTCTGCAATGGGGTTCTCAGCCCCCTTTCTATCAATAATATGCAAATCAAATTCTTGTAGCAAGAGAACCCATCTAATAAGTCTAGGTTTAGCATCTTTCTTTTCTATAATATATTTAATAGCAGCATGATCAGTGTGAACAGTTACTTTGGAATCAACAATATAGGATCTAAACTTATCACAAGCAAATACAACTGCTAAAAATTCCTTTTCAGTAGTAGCATAATTTCTCTGGGCACTGTCTAGAGTTTTACTAGCATAATGAATAACATTTAATTTCTTATCAACTCTTTGTCGTAGAACAGCACCAACAACATAATCACTAGCATCGCACATAATTTCAAAGGGTAAATTCCAATCAGGTGGCTGAACAATAGCTGCGGAAATCAAGGCTTTCTTAAGTATTTAAAATGCTTCTACACAATCATAATAAAAAACAAAAGGAACATCTTTTCGCAAGAGATTAGTGAGAGGCCTAGAAATTTTAGAGAAGTCTTTAATAAACTGTCGGAGAAATGACACCATGGGATCCCGTGGATCCCTTCTACGGTTTGGCAGGGAAGAGCAGTGCACAGAGAGAAGATCTAGCGATCAACACAAGAGATTTTTACCCAGGTTCGGGCCGCTGAGAAGCGTAAAACCCCAGTCCTGCTTGTAGTGTATTTAGTGTTCTTGAGCTCCGGCTAGCTGCTACGTATGCAAACTGGGCAGGAAAGTCCAAAAGTCCCCTCCTGTATCGCCTTGGGCCTCCTTTTATAGCAAAGGGGCGATCACAGTGGCGTACAGGCACACAGGAGGTGTAAAGTGCTACAGTGCACGTGCTTATCACTGACGTCTTAGGACAAACGCATTAAATGTGCTGGCGACGTGACCCTAACTTTATCGGGGAAGGAAATAGAGCCCGCCCGTCCGTCGCCACCTCACCCCGTCTTGACACACATCCAGGATGATGAGGCATGCAATGCCAAGCTGTCTGGCTAGCCGCTGTGCTGGAGCGGTGGTAGGATCTTCACGAAGATCTGCATGTCGCCACGCAGGCGCTTGCCAGGCTGGCAGGTTAGTTGCTGCGCTGGAGTAGTGGTAGGGTGGCGAAACCTTGCCGCGGCCTCGTAAACGTCCCTGGCAAGAATCTTGCCGGGGCCTTTGCCTTTTGGTATTCACAAAGATCTGTATGCCACCAGTCTTCACAAAGAACTGCATGCCACCACGCAGGCGCCCCTGGGTCTTGGTCTTGACATTGTCGATGGTGTCAGAGCTCTCAACCTCAAGGGTGGTGGTCTTGTTAGTGCTTCGCAAGCCATCCTGGCAAGGATCTTACCGGGGCCTCGCAAACCACCCCGGCAAGGAACTTGCCGGGGGCTCAACTTGTCATCTATTCTCTGATTACTGGCTTGGATGCCATCTAGGTCGTCTCGTATTTGCTCCCAGCTGTCCCTGGCAGGCCTTGCCTTGGGTATGGCTGCAACTGCCCGTGCACAAGTACGGGGTACTAAAGGGCCCGAACTTTAGTGCACCGACAGGAGCCCCCGGGCCTGGGCCACACGCGAGTGCGAGGCGTCGTTGGGCCAGGCCCAAACAGTGCACGGGCACTCGTGGCAGGATTTAACTGTTGTAATCATTTCTTCTGTTGTGCTTCCCCACGATCCGTATTGAGTGCGCGACGTGGGGTGCGTGCGCGGAACGGTCGCAGCAGCAGCACGCCTGTGGAAACGCCTTCACATCGAACAGTAAAGAGGCAGCCCCGCGCCCTCCCCATAAAAAGAGGAATCCGCAGAGGTGCCACTCATTTACCCCTTGCCCATTCCAATCTAGGAATTGCTGTCGTCTTCCTCCTCGAGCCCGAAGCAGAGTCTCCTCATCCATCCGCCGCCCCTACGCTCCCACCATCTTTGCCCCCCTCCCCACTTCTCTCCAGTCTATCATGGCGCCTAAAGTGAGCAGGAGCAAGGAGGCGCTCAAGGCTGGCGAGGGGAAAGAGGTGCCGGAGAACAGGTTGGTGAAGATGCGGAGGGAGAACGTCGTCTTTGCTCCGACGCTCGATGCGCGCGGTCTAAGGGATCGGTACCAGTGTATGTGGGGGAGAGCGACGACGGGGCACCCTGCTACCCGCGTCATCCCAGCTTCTTGCGTCGAGCCCACCCTAGATAAATTCCCTTTCTTCGCTGATTACTTCTACTACGGGCTCTGCCCCCCATTTTCCGATTTCCTTAACGACATCATGTACACATTCGGCTTCCATATCTTGGTTTTACGCCGAATGCTATGGCATGTATGTCCACCTTCGCCCACCTGTGTGGGAACTTTACCGAGGTGGTCCCCAATACGACCCTCTTCCGCCAACACTTCGTTCCCCGCGTCTAGCCAGGAGGGGCCCTTTCTGGCTGCATCACCTGGATCCTAAGGGCCTTGACCAAGAAGACGTACCCAGACGGGGCCCACAAGGATAAGTGGGATGAATGGCGGGGAAAGTGGTGCTGGATCATGGAGGAAGATCCGCAGCCGTTCTGTATGCCCCGGCAAGCGAAGCTGGTCCGCGGTGGCTGGGGTGACCTCGAGCCTGAAGACGGGAGGCTCACAGTTGCGACCACCAGAATCCATCGCCTCAAGGCTGGCAGGCTCACAATCGAGATGGTTGGTGTCGACCTCCTCCGCCGCCGCATCGCCCCTCTGCAGAAAAAGGGGAGACTAGCTTGGGAATACCGAAACGCGGCAGATATCATGAGTCTGCGCCCTGGCCTGAACAACAATCTGACGGTCATGCAGCACGTGGCTCTTTGCCAAAAGTTGTTCCACCTCAAGGCCGACAGGCCGCTCAGGTTGCCGGCGGGCGTGATCCCCTTGTGCTACAACTCTGCCCTGATCTCCATCATCGCCATGATGCCGGTGTTTTACGCCCATGGCCTTGATCAGACCTGGGCCGAGCCAACTAAAGAGCGGGCACAAGAGTTCTTCGACAACTTGTGAGAGAGGGCCATCAGGGAAGAAACGAACCTCATCCGCCCCACCACCGACGAAGAGGTGGCGTATATTGCCAGCAAGGCGGAAGAGGCAACCCTTGTCGAGGAGGCCGGCAGTGTTGGCTTCGTGGAAGACGAGGCCGATGTAGAGGTGGACTTTGCCGAGCGGGGGAGCCTGCCAAAGAGCACAGTGGCACAGCTGCTGGCCGGGGGCTCACTTGTCGAAGAGACAACCGAAGAAACAGCTGAAGAGACAGCTGAAGTGGAGCCCCCAGCCCCAAAGAAGAAACGTGTCCTTCGGCGGACCATCTCCGGTGAGCTAGTCCGTCAAGGGGGCAGCCGGCAAGGGGGCGCAGCGGCAAGAGGTCCAGCCACAACATGTGCGCCAGACGAGGCACACGGCCGCGGCAGCAAAAGAAGCACCAGCCGCCGCCTCCGCCACGGCCAAGCGGCCTAGGTCTCCATCTCCACCCGCTCGCACGGACACCATAGCAGAGGCTGACTTTGAGCTCTCCTCTTTTAGCCCGGGGAGGGAAAAGAGGCCAGAAGAAGAAGACAAGTAAGTGTCTTGCCGCTTTCTTCATCTCCTGAGTCCCTGTTTTGCTATCTTATCTTATTTGATCTTGTTTTGGCCTGTCCCCCCAGAGACACGGAAACATTGGCTCAGAGGATGGCGAAGAAGGCCAAGACCTCGACGGGCGACGAGCCCCTGGCAGGCACCTCGGGTGCGCCGGACACGATCACGATCAGCCCGGATTCCAGCCCACGACAAAACACCCAACCCAGCCCCCAGCATGAGCCCGTTACTCATTTCCCGCTAGCAAGCGTCGGGGTGTGTATCTTTACTGCTAACCTTGCCGGGTTTGCGGGAGAAGAACAGCAACAGGAGGAGCCGCTGAGGGCCACCCCCGACATGCCGCCTCCGTCAACCGCACCACCCAGGGAGGGATCCTCGGCAAGGGCTTCCACCAACGAGCACACGCACGTGGAGGAAGAGCCGGTGAGCACAGGTGCCGACAGCTCCATACCGGCAATGAATGTTGCCAGGGAGGGGTCGCCTTCCCGGCGCTCGTCACAGGTATGCCACTTGCTTTCAGGCACTCGCCATTCTTGCTGTATGATTTTCCTTTCTTCTCTTTCTGCTTTGAGCTTCATCCTTATTTTCATCTTGTTTCTCCCCCTTGGCTTTCAGATCTCCCCTTGAGGGACCAGACGGACGTCGAAGCCATCATCGTGGAGACTGCCAAGGATACTGCCGCCAAGGTCACTGCTGACGAGGCTGCCAAGGACGCGCATGAAGAGGCCACCAAGGGGTCTGTCGGGGAGGCCGGCAAGGAGACCGGCGACCGAACCGACGACATTCCTGTCACGGGAGCGCCTAGCGCTGCATCGGCCCCGGAGCCCCCAGTTGCTAGGGGGATGGTGGTCGAGGACCAACCGTCAACATCCGAAGCCCCTCTTCAAGCAGATATCTGAAGGTTGGTGATAATCTGTTCGTCAGCATCCCGGGGACGGCAAGCACCGGAGTGCCAGCCGAGGAGGAGGCTTTCGACGAAGAAGTCATTGCCGCTGCCGGGCTCAAGGTTGTCGATGAGCCGAGCGCCAGCAGCAGCGGATCCAAAGAAGACCAGCTCCTCCAAGCCATGAGCGACAACCTCCAGAAGCTCCAGGCGCTCCACCGCACCCGAAAGGAGAAACTAGACTCCAGGGCCGCAGTTGTCGACGCGGTAGAGGCAGACCTCCAGTGGCGTGTCGAGCAGATGTAGGTCTGGTTCAACAAGGCCTGGCAAGAACTGAGGACTAGCCGGGAGCAACTGGGCCAACGTTGGGACGAGCTTCTTTTGAAGCAGTCCGACGTTGAGAAGGCACATGAGGAGGCTGCTCAACAGGCCGCCAAGGACGATGCCCAACTAAGGCAACGCCGCATCCTGCTCGACGCTCATGAAGAGGACCTTGCCGCTCACGAGGAGGCACTCGCCTCCAAGCTCCACGGCAAGGATGAAGAAGTTGAAAAGCTCGTCGCGCAACAGACCCAAGGGCTGGAGCAGGAGCACAAGAAAGCGCTTGACGGTCTGGTGTTGGACCATGCCGGCAAGCTGAAGGAAGCCATCGATGCCGTTGAAGCTGCAGAGGCCGCCAAGAACGAGCTCACCGGGAAGGTGGAGAAGCTGGAGGCGGATCTGGAGAAGCACGGTAAGGAGATCTCGACGCTCAAAAGCGACAGAGAGAAAAACATGTATAACTTGGCAGAGTTGCAAACCACCATCTCCGACAAGACCCAACAGCTCTCCTCCGCCAACGGCTCCATTGCCGATCTAAAACTGAAGCTGACCACTCTGGAGGAGTCCCTTGAGGGCAGCAGGGCTCGTGAGAAGACCCTGGCTAAGGACCTCCAGGAGGAGAAGCAACTTCTTGAGAGTGCTGCTGCCACCTACAACGATTATGTGAAAGACGTGGGGATCTGGACTGAGCGCCTCATCAACGTCGCGGAGAGGCTCACCACATAGCTGTCCATCATGGGCCTGTCAAATTTCAGGTTTTCCCATGAGGAGAGGGTGACTCCGAGCGCCAGACTGACCATGTTCTTTGAGGCCCTCCTCGATGCCCTGAAGCTGCTCCACTCCAGCCGCGCAACCCAGCTAGCCAATGAATCCCGCAAGCTTTGCAGGGCCGTCCTTCTCAAGGTGCTCACCAAGGTGGCGTACTGGAACCCCGGCCTCGACCTCACCAACGTGCTTGAGAGCTTGCCAGAGGATGCGGACCGCAAGGCGCTTGAAGAGCTCATCGCGCCTATCGTGGATGTGGTGGACCAAGTCAAGAGGGTGGAAGGACAGTGCGGGGACTAGCCGCTTCGCTTCTCCTTGCCGCCACGAACTCGTACCCAAGACACTTTATCTTAAGTTACAACTGCGGCAACCATTGATGTAATATAACTTGTTGTGCTTTGGATGAACGCATGCTAGCTTTCTCGTATGATTTCTCTCTGTATTGTATATGCTCTACGCTTTATTGGAAAAAACTTGTCGGTGCACGCACCCTTGCTGCGAGCACTTTGACGAACGAATCCTTAGCAGCCTGCTGGGGGTGTCGCTGCCGGCTAGACGCCTTGCCACTCTTAGTGCAACCACTTGAACTATTGAGCGGACTCGAAAAAGAGCAAGGGCACAACCAATTATGACAAGGTTCCTCTGCCTACAGGTTTTCCATACAAGAACCGAAACCGTTCAAGAAAGATAACCTCATTTTTAAAAGAAATTCACTCAAGTTTTCACAACTTAGCTTTTCGCTGTTGTACTCTTTCCCGCAAGATGCCACTTAGAACATCGCCTGTTGGCGTCCATACTCCATACCATCATCGCCCCCGGCAAATTTGTATGCGAGGGAACCTTCTATCCTTTGAGAAAAAGAAAGAAGAGAAAACAAGAATATGGAACCTTGGCGGTTCATCAGTGCTTGTTGGAAACAATCATAGTACAGTATCCTGGACAGGCATGCATATAAATAAACATGGAAATCAACAAGAACTGTACATACTTAAAGTTTTTAAATTGCGCATAGGGTCTGCGCTTGGCTCTGTACATAGGGTTATATGCCTTGCCGACAAGGCTAGTACAGAAGGGGGTTGCCGGGGGACCCGGCAACCGCGCCTCATGGGTAAAACTCGCGAAGATGTTTGATGTTCCAGGAGTTTCTCACTGGAATGCCATCTTCGATCTCCAGGCGGAGTGCGCCGGGTCTGGTGACTCGTATTACCCGATAAGGGCCTTCCCACTTTGGCATAAACTTGTTGGAATTCTTGGTCGATTGAACGCGCCAAAGAAAAGGTCGCCTTCCTCAAGGGTTCAAGTGTGAACCTTGCAGCTATGGTAGCGGCGCAAGGCTTGCTGGTAGCGCACAGCTCGCACAGCAGCCTGAAGACGATCTTCCTCAAGGAGCGTAGCATCATCTTGCTGCAACTGCTCTTTCTCAAGCTCATCGTAAGCGAGCACACGAGGGGACCCGTATATGAGTTCCGTGGGGAGAACTTCTTCTGCCCTTTATACCAGGGAGAAGGGTGTCTGGCCGGTGGCTCGATTTGGTGTTGTCCTGATTGACCAAAGAATCGCCGGCAACTCATCAATCCAGCGTCTTCCTCACTTGTGTAGCCTATCAAAAGTTCTTGTCTTGAGACCCCGCAACACCTCAGCATTTGCCCTTTCCGCCTGGCCGTTGCTTCTTGGATGAACAACAGAAGCAAAACAGATTTTGCTACCAAGGTCTTGTATATACTACATGAAGGTGCGGCTCGTGACTGTGTGCCGTTGTCAGTGATGACTCTGTTTGGCACACCAAAACAGCAAACTAGTCCTTTGAAGAACTTGACGGCTGATTGTGTTGTCACCTTTCTCACTGCTTCCACTTCCGGCCACTTTGTGAACTTGTCGATTGCGACGTACAAGTACTCAAAGCCCACGATAGCACGGGGAAAAGGGCCCAGTATGTCGAGCCCCTAGACCGAAAATGGCCAGGAAAGAGGGATCGTTTGAAGAGCTTAAGTCGGCTGATGGAGTTTCTTTGAATGGAACTGGCACGCTTCACACTTGGTTAGTAGTGCAGTTCCATCCTGGAGAGCAGTGGGCCAAAACAAACCTTGCCGAAATTCCTTGCCGGCAAGAGCCCTTGATCCTATGTGAGAGCCACATATGCCTCCATGTATCTCTGTCAACAGCTCTAGTCCGTCCTCCTGAGGAATGCACTTCAATTTCACGCCATTTGATCTTTTTCTGTACATGACATCATCCACAAACTAGTACATGTTAGACCGGCGGGCTACTTTCTCCGCTTCTTCCTGTTCCTCTGGGAGTTCCCCTGTTTGGAGGAACTGAATGAGTTGTGCCCATGCTGGAGCCTGAGGCTCGATGGCAAGGACTAAAGGCATGTCTTCTGCCATGGGAGCAGTTGTCTCGACGGCAAGGACTTGAGGCCCTGCCGGAGCCTGTCGCCTCGGCGTCCCTGGCACCTTCCTTGCGGGCGGCTCCTGGGAGCTCAGCGGGAAAGTACTTGCTGGGGCTCAACTTTCTTCACTTATTCTGTCCTGCCGATGGTTCGACGGACGGCTGAGTTAGTTGGAGCACAAAAGTCCCCAGTTGCACAGGTAACTTGAGGGCAGCACGCTTCGACAGGTCGTCAGCAATGATGTTCTCTGCTCGAGGAACATACTCTGCTTGCAGACCGTCGAAACGCTCCTCCAATTTCCTCACTTCATCCATGTAAGCTTCCATCAGCGGGCTTTGATAATCTTTATTAACTTGTTTGACAACAAGCTGCGAATCACATCTGACGATGAGCTTCATAATTCCAAGGTCCGCCACGATCCTGAGACCGGCAAGCAGTCCCTCATACTCCATAGTGTTGTTTGTTGACATCTCCCGGGGAAAGTGCATCTGTACTACGTACTTGAGGTGCTCCCCAGTGGGTGCGACAAGTAGCACACAAGTACCGGTGCCTTGCAGTGAGAAGGCCCCATCAAAGTACATAATCCAGTCACGGCTTGTTTCCTTGCCGGGGAGAGTGGTCTCTTGAATTTCCTCGTCAGGCGTTGAGGTCCATTCCGCAATGAACTCCGCCAAGGCTCTACTCTGAATTGTTGAAGTGCTTTCAAACTTGAGACCAAAGATTGACAGTTCCAATGCCCACTCCACAATCCTTCCAGTTGCATCTGGGTTGTGCAAGATCCGTTGCAACGGGAAGCGAGTGATGACGGTGATCTCATGTGCCTGAAAATAGTGGCGCAGCTTCCTCGAGGCCATAAGGAGGCCAAAGAGCAACTTCTGCACACCAGAGTATCTTGATCTAGCCCCCTACAAGAGAGAACTGACAAAATAGACCGGGTGCTGCACCATCTTCTTCTTCTGTATCACTTGACTTTCTTGCGCAGGTCCCGCCTTGTCGGCACCAGACTCTGCTGGGGAAGGCCCCAACTCGTCATCTGACGGCCTTGCCGCTACCGCTGTTTCTCCATCTACTTCTCTCTGCGCCACTAGCGCAGCACTGACCACTTGATTCGTTGCTGCTAGATATAGCAGCAACGGCTCTTGTGGCTTAGGCGCAACCAGTGTTGGCGTAGAGGAGAGGTATCTCTTCAAATCTTGCAGCACTGCCTCCGCTTCCGGAGTCTATTTCATTGGACCTGCCTTTTTGAAGATCTTAAACAAGGGCAGGGCACGCTCAACAGATTTGGAGATGAACCTGCTCAAAGCAGCAACACATCCAACAAGTCGACGTACATCCTTCACTCGTCTTGGTGCTTTAATTTGCTCAATTGCCTCGATCTTGTCGGGGTTCGCCTCGATCCCACGCTGAGACACAAAGAACCGGAGAAGCTTGCCAGATGGGACGCCAAACACACACTTCTCAGGATTGAGCTTGAGATTGATCTTGCGCAAATTTGCAAATGTTTCTTCTAAATCTTGCACAAGTGTTGCCTTGTCCTTAGTTTGGACCACTATGTCATCCATATAAGCTTCCATATTTCTATGCAGTTGGGGCTCAAAACCGATCTGGACTGCTCTGGCAAACGTCGAACCAGCGCTTTTCAACCCGAAAGGAATTTGTATAAAACAATACGTACCACATGGGGTGATAAACGCAGTTTTCTCTTCATCTTCCTTCGTCATGAAGATTTGGTGGTATCTGGAGTAGGCGTCAAGAAATGACAGCAAGTCGCAGCCGGTAGTGGAGTCCACGATCTGGTCGATGCGCGGCAAGGGGAAAGGATCCTATGGAGAGGCTTTATTGATATTTGTATAATCAATGCACAACCTCCATTTTCCATTCGCCTTGCGCACCACCACCGGCTTGGCCAACCATGTTGGGTGGAGCACTCCTCTGACCAAGCCTGCCGCTTCCAGCTTCCTAATCTCTTCAATGATAAACTCTTGCCGCTCCAAAGCTTGCTTCCCGACCTTCTGCTTAACGGGCCACGCATGAGGACAGACAACAAGATGGTGCTCAATCACCTCCCTGGGAACGCCGGGGATGTCAGATGCTTGCCATGCAAACACATCGACATTCGCCCGCAGGAAGGCGATGACCGCGCTTTCCTATTTGCTGTCGAGGGTGGAGCTTATAGTGAAAGCTCCGCCCGTGCCGTCCTCCTTGACGGGCACCTTCTTAGTTTCTGGTGGTGCTGCCTTAGATTTCTTGCTCTTGCCGGTGGAGCTCTCTGGCACTTCCTCGATAGGAACGCAGCACTCCGAGGAGGCGGCTTGCCAGAGTGGGTGCAAGAAGTCTTGCCGGTGCAAGGGGTCTTACCGATCTTCTTGCCCTCGGGAGCTCCAGTGGCAGGAGCAAGTGCCTTGGCAGCAGGTGCAGATGAGCGCGTCTTTCTTGTCGGAGCCGACAATGATGATGCTCATCGGGCAGGGCATCTTCAGTGTGTTGTAGGCGTAGTGTGATGCCGCCATAAACTTGGCCAGTGCTGGACGACCAAGGATCCCGTTATACGGCAACGGGATCTTGGCGACATCGAAAATGATCTTCTATGTCCTGTAGTTCAGCTCACCACCAAACGTGACTGGTAGTGTGATCTTACCCTTGGGCTGGCTTCTCCCCGGATTGATCCCTTGAAACGTGCCCGTCTCTTCGAGATCTCCATCAGGAATTTTCAACCTCTTGATCACTTTGGGCGAGATCAAGTTCAAACCGGCCCCACCGTCAACTAGCATTTTTGTCACCTTGAGGTTGTGAATTGTTGGTGAAACCAACAATGGCAAGCACCCGACCGCGGTTGTGCGATCAGGGTGATCCTCGGCATAAAAAATGATAGGCGTGTTGGACCATTTTAGTTGCTTCTGGGCATCGATCAACGGCTCTGTCGCATTAATCTCGTGCGCCCACTGTTTAAGTTGGCGGCGAGAAGAATGTAATGAGGCGCCACAATCAATGCACATAGCCTCTGTAGCTTTTTGAAACTCATGCTCGCTGGACTCGTCATCCTGTTCATGATCATCATGTCCTTCATTCTTATCGCGGCCTTGAGCAGGCCTCTCTGGTTGCTTCTCCTTGCCGCGGCGACCCCCTCGGCAACCATGCTTCTTGCCGGACCCCTCAGCACCATGCTGGCCCTTCTCCTTGTCTCACCTTTCATACTCAGCTTTCTGCCTTTCCACAAGCTGCTCAACTTGCCGGCAGTTCTGGAAGTCATGGCCCTTGGTGCGATGGATCTTGCAATATTGCTTCTCGGTGCCCTTTGGCTTGTCGGCAGCCGCCAAGGCCTGGCAGGCGGTGCACCCGGCAACCACCTTGGCGGGGTCGTCAACCTTGGCCTTCTTGGTGGTGCCGGGGTTGCTGGATTCCTCGACGGCAAGCACGATTTTTCCCTTCCGCTTCCTGTTGCGCCGTCGGCCCTTCTTTGCCGGGGCGACGACGTCTTCGTCTTCGGAGTCACTTCCCGCGTCGGCATCTTCACCATGGTACTTCCTTCCTTCTTCAGCACGAGCACATCTGTCGGCCAAAACATAAAGCTCGACAACATCCCTAACCTTGTTCATTGCCAGCTCTTCACGCATCTTGCGGTTGCGCACATTCTAGTGAAACACACTGATGACAGCAACAGGATAAACATCTGGGATGTTGTACTGCACACGGCTGAATCTCTGTATGTACTTGCACAAGGATTCGCCGTCCTTCTGGGGGATGAGATGTAAATCACTCGCCTGGCCAGGAGCTTGGTCGCCTCTGGTAAAGGCGCCAACAAACTCGTGGCACAGATCCGACAAAAAGGAGATGGAATCTACTGGCAGGTGCATCAACCACGACCTGACGTTGGGCTTGAGCACCAACGGGAAGTAGTTGGCGAGCACCTTGCCGTCTCGAGCCATGACAGCTTGCATCGCGATGGTGTAAACACTCAGGAACTCGGACGGATGATTCTTGCCGTCGTATTTCTCTCGGACCTCTGGTTTGAACGTGCGGGAAGTGGGCCACTGTAACACCCCAAAAATTTGACCTTGTTTTACTAATTAAAATTTTGCCAGGAAATTAAATTTTTATTTTTCTGGATTTCTCCTTTGATTTCAGAACCCCTCTTCTCTTTAATATTGTGGGTTTTTACCTTTAGTGGAAACTCTTCAAAAGTATTATTGGGCTTGTATGCCCTCTTTATAAAAACAATTCTTTATCAGTGGATTTATTTGCATAATTGTTTTTCATGAGCTTGATTCTTTTAAAATGATCTTTCATAAATTTGGAGCCCCTTTTTCACTGCAACCTTTTGATAAATACATTTAAAATTTTCACCAAAATTTGGGGAGGTCATGTGAGGCTTCCACATCACTTTTATGCAAAAATATCTTTGGGTTATTGGAGATTTTGAGCTCTACATCAATTTTTTTCAAATCTGGTGCAGTAGGTATTTTTGCACTACAACCTATTTAAATATTCTTCTAAAAATTCTTCCAAGGGTTTGGAGATGTCAATAGATGCTCATAGTGCAACTTCATGCAAAAACCCAGTGTTGTTCTATGAAAGATTTGAGTGAATCATCTTCATTTCCATTCTGGTCCAGTTTGGTGATTTGTACTGCAACCCCATTTTATTTTGCTCTAGTACCCATGAGCTTTTTCCTACTTATAGTCCTCCCTACCAAACACTTAAGTCCAGGAGATTGGACCCATTAGAGTATGTTTAGTGCATGCAATGATAGCCTTTAGTTTCTGCCCAAAACTGGTTTTCTCAAAAGCTTGCACTAACAAGTTTCTGTTTTTGCCAAGGTCACCTTACCACCTCCTTGAGCTCCTAAAGAGACTAGGATCTGGAGATTTTGGCCACCCCAAGAGTTGCCTAGATGCCCATGGCATTCTGTCGAACACCCTGTGTGCAGGAACAGTTTTGGCATGTCTTCTAGTTTGCACTATGGACTTGAGCCCCTGACCCATCCAGCATGTCCACTAACCTCCTAGCTATTCCCTAACCCTGGCCTGTTGACTACCCGCATCACCCAAGCTCTCTAGAGCGCGCTGGCTTTTCGTCGAACACCTCGTGTGCATGCTCTGGGCACGGCCAGAGCGCGCGTTTTACACGTGCGTGTGCACGGGTCACCGCGTCGCACCCCTGGCCCTTGCTCGCCTGTAGAGCCGCGCCATGCACTCGCCCACTCACCAGAAACCTCCAAGCCTCCCTGGCGCCCGACAGCGCCGCCGTCAGAGCTCCCTTGGCGGCACGCCGGCGTCGGCAGCGGGCTCTGCCGTGGACGGCGCCGCCCAAACCACCCGCGCGCGCCAGCTGCCCCCTGTGAACAGCCCGAGCTCATCCACATGCTCGTCGGGACGCGCTCGTCGCCGCCATGACGCCCTGCAGCTACAGAACGGCGACTCGCCGTCGTTCTTATCCACCACCGCGGAGCCGGCCCCGTCGCGCCTATATAAGGAGGCCCCGAGTTCCTCCGAGCACTCAGGCAACCCCAGGACACCCCCATAGTACTCCCGCAGCCAGCAATCGATGGAGAAGGGCTTCCTTCCTAGTCTCCGGCCAGTTCGGCCGCCGCCGAGCTCCGGTGCCGTGCGTCGCAACCGGATCCTCCCCCGCCTATCCAATGCCACCAAACGTCTCCCCACAGTCTTGCGGAGCTGCCTAGCGCCTCAGCCTCGACCAAGGACCACCATAGCCCGAAGCCCTCTTTGCTCCCGAACCACCGTCCGCCGCGGAGCTCGCCGCCGGTGACATCCTCCGTCCCCACCTGCCCAACGACCACTGGGAGGACCGCCCAGGTCTGGCGGGTCCATCCCTGCCCTCAGGTGCCCTCGAAGAGCCGCCGTTCATCGACGGCGATCGCCGCAGGCCCGCCACCGTTCGGGCAGAGAGAGAGGAGGGAGGGAAGACCAGTCAAACCTGACCAGTGGGCCCCCTGGACCCACTATCAGCGACCCGCGTGCCCATCCACTCTGGTTAAGTGATGGCGCAAAATCCCGAGTACGTCTCCTCTGCTTTGAAAGCGTATTCTCCCCGAAGCGTTTTCTTTTTCTGATTTTATTAAAAACAGAACTTTGACTGATCTTTGACTGGCTATATCTTTTAAAATAAAACTCCAAATGAGTTGATTCTTTTTCCTACCTCCCTCAAATTTCATCTAGTTTATTTTAAGATTTATTTAAAAAATATTTGGGACAACTTTTTGTACTGTTTTTGAAATGTGTGTTATTTGAATATTTCTCAAAATAGGATTTTAGAGAAAAGGCAACCTTCAAAAAAATGCACCCCCACATGCATACACTTGAAGGCAAGCATTCTGAACCCTGGCATAATATTTTTGGATGTTGTTGATATGGTTACAACATCACCTTGACTTGGAGCATACGCTATTTTATGCGACGGTAAGATCATACGCATGAGTGCATAATGGAGATTTCTTTCTGTTATAAATGGATATGCTGGTGATAGTGATCATCCCCGTAAGCTTCTCATGCATGCCGGAAGGAAGTCGGGAAAGTCGCGGTCTTGGGTAGATGTGAGCTTGTCCCTAATTCCTCGTTGAGACGAGTATGTCCGGTATGGCATGGTGGGGCTTGATGAGTGTTAAGCTTATTTGTTATTGGAAATATTTTGTTATGCTAATCATGCAGAGAACACTTGAACCTCCTGAGTCGGCCTTAGATCGAGTCTTGTCCAGTAACCCCCACACTTGCTTCGTACTACCACTTGTCCCTGCCATAGGTAGGGTACGGTTCAGTAAGTTGTCAACCCCTTTCTAGCACACACCGTACAGAGAGGCCGTGATGAGGGTCCCATGGCCATGGATTAAAGCCAGTCATCCGGTCCGGGGGCATGGGTGTTTTGGTTGTAGCCGAAGGGGTAGCTCCCCTAGTTTGCGCGCGGTATAAATTTTGTGATCCCATGCTACGTCGAGGTTGTAGCCTCCCCACTTAGAGTTTCGCTTGACGGGTGTCGTGGGTGATTCCAGACACCGGTAAGTTAAGCTGGTGTGTGCAGGTCAGGCATGTTTTCAATTAAAAGACCGTAGACGGAATTAGTCCCGATGGACTAAAGAAATCCGTTACCCGTGGGTAAAGAGTACACCCTCTGCAGAGATTATACATCTATTTGAATAGCCGTGTACATGGTTAAGGACTACAGTCTGGGATGGGTCAAGTGTCGGTCTTAGTGTCGGTCTTCGGAGGAAAAACTGCTAAACCAGAACATTGATTATGAACTGTGAATTATGATCATTATTATTGTGAAGTAACCATTTACTTTATTTGAACTATTGAGTATCCCTGGGACGGTTCTACCTCCTGGATATTCACTGCGATTATCCATTATAAGCCCTTTATGTGGTGTCGCTTAGACGCCCGACTGTGGCATGCTTGTTATTTCTTTTATTTATAAGCCCTTTATGTGGTGTCGCTTAGACGCCCGACTGTGGCATGCTTGTTATTTCTTTTATTTATAAGCCCTTTATGTGGTGTCGCTTAGACGCCCGACTGTGGCATGCTTGTTATTTCTTTTATTTATGAGCCCTTTATGTGGTGTCGCATAGACGCCCGACTGTGGCATGTTTGTTATTTCTTTTATTTATAAGCCCTTTATGTGGTGTCGCTCAGACGCCCGACTGCGGCATTGTTAATTTATTTGCACCCTTTTCGAGGAGTCATTTCAGACACTCGATCACTACACTCTATTTCTATATTGCATATTCATATTTTACCCGCATGCGTACATCATGTATTTCGTATATTTCGTGACAGACGTTATGGTCATAGAATATTTTCGGAGCATGATTACCCCTTGTTATATTATACCCGTGTTCTAAATGTTTGCGAGTACATTCAAACGTACTCACTGGCTTGTCCCTGGCTATTGTCTTGGCCAGATTTCTTGCGTGGAGAAGAGCGTTACGACGACAGCCCCGGAACCCATGTAAAGGTGATAGCAGCCTCGCGAAGATAGGAGTTATCCTGGTCAGCTGTTCTTGTGGGAAATGGAGTCCCATAGACGCAGATGAACCTCAAACCGCTTCCGCCATCAACCACTAGAAACCAA